>NW_027257868.1:90000-333007 GCF_043159975.1 Macaca nemestrina
AATACAAAAAATTAGCCGGGCGTGGTGGTAGATGCCTGTAATTACAGCTACTCCAGAAGCTGAGGCAGGAGAATCTCTTGGAACAAGGGAGGCGGAGGTTGCAATGAGCCAAGATGGCACCACTGCATGCCAGCCTGGATGACAGAGTGAGTCTCTGTCTTAAAAAAAAACCCAGAAAACTGAGTCTCATGAACAGTTCCCGAAAAAGAAATTGGGCCCACATGAAAACACATTTTTCTCCCAGCTGGGGCAGGCAATGAAGTGAAATAGGTCTGCGGACTGGACTTTCACATAGAGACCGTATATTTCCTAATTTGGGGGTTATGTGGGGATCATCTGGAGGACTGTTCCTGCTTTTGGTGAAACACAGGGAGGTATTCTTTGTGAAGCTGCAAATCTGGCACAGCAATAACGACTGGGGAATTGGAGAGAAAAGAGAAGGCATACTAACTGCTGTTGCAAGTTTCCCAGAAGTATGACATTATTGGGAAGTAAACTGCTTCTTAAATCAACTGTGTCAATACCACGTCAGTAAGGCACAGACAACAACATGAAGTTTCATGACAGGCCAAATCTAGCCCAAACCCAGTCCGGCAGAGGTTGTCAACCCAGCGCCCCAGCAAGAGCCAGAGGGTCCCATCCTGGGAGCTGCAGACGCTCTCCTGTGGGCTGCAAAGGCCATGGCCGCATCCTGGACAGGACGTAAGCTCTCAGGGATACATGCATGTTCCTGAGGTTATATGAGTGTGACGGGTGTGGCATTAGTCTGACGGTGTCACGGGCATTCCAGTGGTTACGTGTGTGCTCGGAGGGACAGATGCGTGTTCCGGGGGTTATATAAGTGTGACAGGTGTGGCGTTAGGCACACGATTTCATCCCCGCATTCTGGGCGTTACGTGCACTCTGAGGGACACATCCGCATTCCTAGGGTCGGATCTGGACAGCAGCTGTCACGTTACCCTGACGGTGTGATCTCTGTATACAACGGGTGCTAACACCAGCATCACAGATGGAGTGTTATTAGTACTACGGGGGTTATTATCACTGTGGTGGGTGTTCCAGTTGCTTTCCTGAGGCTACATTTCTGTTCCGAGACCGTGGCTTGGCTCCGTGGCCGCCTCGCCTTGGGTGCAGAGAACGAACCTCAAGTGTGCTGGATTCACAGGGGCTTTTGGTTTCTAATTTTCCACAGGAAGGGTCTCTGCCCCTCAGCTGACAAGCCTGAAAAAGGAAGGATTTTATTCACCACGGACGCGAGCTCGAGGTGTCCCAAAGCGAGGGGCGTATCCCAGTATGTGCTGAGGAGAACGCGACTCCCGCTCTCGCAGGACTCAGGCGAGGAGGTAGCACGCGGCCGCCTCAGGGCTCAGAAAAGCCGGGCTCGCGCGCACTCTGCTGGCGGCCAGGGGCACTGCAGCGCCCTAGAGCTCACTGCGCTGTCGGCAGCCCCGTGCCCGCTGCTACCCATCCCGCTGCACCACTTAAAGACAGCATGGAGTGTTTGGCGCTATCGTTCTAGAAATGCAAACTGACACAGAGCCCACTAGCCCGTGAATTTCTAAAAATGCAGAAGGCAAAATTAATTGGAAACCATAGGAAATAAAATCAACATGAATGCACATTTTACAACCTATGCAAAAATTTACTCAACATAGTCCTCAGACTTAAAACGCGAAACTGTCAGAGGCCTCTTAACCACAGTGACTTTATTTTAAAAAAAGGTTTTAAAAAAGTTAAATCTGGGCAGGGCGCAGTGGCTCATATCTGTAATCCCAGCACTCTGGAAGGCCAAGGCGGGCAGATCACTTGAGATCAGGAGTTCAAGACTAGCTTGGGCAAATTGTGAGAACCCTATGTCTACAAAAAACACACAAATTAGCTGGCATGGTGGCACGTACCTGTAGTCCCGGCTACCCGGGAGGCTGAGGCGGGAGGATTGCTTGAGCTCAGGAGTTTGAGGCTGCAGTTAGCCCACCATGATCACACCACTCCACTCCAGCCTAGGCGACAGAGAGAGACCCTGCCTCACACACACACACGTTAAATTTGTTGGATTATATATTTAGGGGGTTGAGTACTTTTGGTTATAAAATATTTATGGTTGCGGGAACAAGTTAATAAATAAAGACATAAAACTTATAAAAATGTACCAGGACTTTAAGAACAAAAAAGCATTCTTACTTTAAAAATAAGTTTTACTTTAAAGGTAATAATACACTCATAAATTCTTGTTAAAATCCACAGTAACATAGACAAGTAACAATACTAATAGCCTGTCACAAACTGATCACAAGCCTTTATAAAAGACAACACTATTTATAATAACCTATATAAACAAACATTAAGCCCGGGCGCGGTGGCACATGCCTGTTATCCCAGCACTTTGGGAGGCGGAAGCGGGAAGATCACTTGAGACCAGGAGTTCCAGACCAGCCTGACCAACATGTGAAACCCAGTTTCTACCAAAAATACAAAAAATTAGCCGGATGTGTTGGCACGCGCCTGTAATCCCAGCTACTTGGTAGGCTGAGGCAGGAGAAACCTTGAACCAAGGAAGCAGAGGCTGCAGTGAGCCGAGATCATGCCATTGTGACAGGAGTGAAACTCCGCCTCAAAAAATAATTTTTTTAAAACAGGTGCATTCCTCCTCTTGCTTTCTGAGGACGCCCTGCTATGTAGCTGAGTAGTCGCTAATAAACTACCTTAACTTCACTATACTCTGTGATTCGCCATAAATTCTTTCCAATGTGAGATCCAAAAACCCATTCTTGGGGTCTGGGACAAGATCCCTTTTCCGGTGACAAAACTATACAAATTCTAGAATAAAACACATAAAACTATGTGACCTTGGGTTTGGTCATGAGTTTTAACACATGACACTGTCAGAGGCATTTAACGCCTCCTTTATATGAACTCCAGGGTGGTTTATGTTCCATTGGCTAAGAGAAAGTTTTCTTCCAAAATGTAACATGAGTGTTTGAGGTCAAACATTAATATCAAGTAAACTCAAAAGATGGAAAAGATAACATTAGTTCTGGGAAAACCAGAAGTGTGCCTTTTTTGGAAATAATCATCGGTAGCACAAACTTCAGATTCTGCAAAGGAAATAAAAATGAGTTAACTTACATTTTTCACAAATTAAGATATAAATCAAGATAATGAAATCCAGAAATCCAATCTTACTGCTTTTAATGTTCATTAAAAAAAAAAAAAGACATCTTTATCAAATAGCCCCAGTAATAGTCACCAAGTCTTTACTACTTAAAAGCAAAATCCACCTATCTCCTGAACAGTATCCACTTTACAAGCCTCATTATACGTACTGGAAACAAGATTCAGAAATAAATATATGCATGTATATATATAAAAATATATTTCAAATAAAAAATACTTTTAGATAGTGGTATTACAATACATTTAGAAATTAATAACGGAAGCAAATTATGGGAGATCATCCACGCCTGTCCCAAAGGTACCGAATTTATAAATCATCTCAGATGCGGTGCAGGACAGGTTGAAAATAGGAACGCAATGAACCCGTGCGGAGCAGCGGCCAGCGCGGTGTCCAGGGCAAGACCCTGCCCGGTCCAGGCCCCTCCGGCCCTGGGCCCGACGACTGCTACGCCTCTGACTCCACGCTAACGCGGAGCCCGAGCGCGCGTCACAACGTGTGGGGCCGGGGAGGCTGCTACCCAGAGGCGGAGTGCGGGATCGCGAGGGTGCCCACCCGCCTCTCGCTCCCGCCGGCACGTACGGACTCGCGTCCCCGCCGGGCGCCGACTAGGCAGCAGCACCGCCCCCGGCACAAGAGGCTCACGCGCCTCTTACCTAACAGGAAGTTGGAAGCAGCGCGCCCCCACGGTGCACTGAACGCACTCAAACAGAACCGGACGCAGACACACGCTTTCAGCCCAGGGGAAACACTGGCAGGGTCGGAAAAGCAAGCAGCGCGTGCGGGAGCTCAGAATGCGCCCTGCCCCGGCCCGAGACCCCGCCCCGGCCCGGTCCCGCCTTTTTGTCTGCCTCACCCCTCCCCGCCCGGCACGTACTGGCCCCGCCCTTCGCGTGGCGTTTTTTGTTGACCCGGAAACGGATTCTCCGGAGCCAAGGTCCGCTCGGGTGAGTGCCCTCCGCTTTTTGTGGCCAAACCCAGCCACGCAGTCCCCTTCCTGCGCCATCCTCCATACCCGGGGTCTGTGGGTCTCCACGGACGTCACAGGCTCGGCAACAGCCCCACTGTCGGCGGGGAGCCCCGCGACGCCCTGAAATGCTCCGAAGCCTGTCGCTCAGCTGCCAGATCTGCGTCTGTGTCCGGTTCCATCACTGAGGTCGCCCCGTCCAGCCCTTCTACCCTAGTTCTCTTCACTGTCCGCCCATCCTATCGCGCGCCGCGTCAGGTCCCCATTCGGCACATGGCTTGTCTCCCGTCGTCCCCACCCTTGCCCCTCTTGGCAGCTCAGGGCAGCCCTGGGATTTGGCAGACGCCAGTCCTCCCTGAGATGCCTCCCCATCCTTTCCTCCGCCAGGCCCTACGTCTCCGCAAACCCCCCGCTTCGGGGTGACCGCTTCAGACAGGAAGCTGAGTCCGGGCCTGGGGTAAGGGACCTGCCCAATCCTGTGACAGCCCGCGTCCTTCTGACAGTCACCTCCCACTAGCGGTGACCTTCCCGGTGCCCCACTGAGAAGTGGGCTCTTCCTTGGCAGGGGCTTCTTCACTGTATCGCTGTGGATGTCGAGGTGGGGCAGGATCGTGAGGAGAAAACAAGAGAAGAGGGAGGTAGGGCCAGTGAGGGACAAAAGGGGAGGGAAATTTAGATGGGAAGTGGATGGGTGTGAGGAATTTGAACAAACACTGAGAATGAAGGAGAGTGACCTGAGCAAGTAGTAGTGGGGTAAATGGAAATAGACAAAACGGCAATCAGCAGAGATGTGGAGGACAGAATACAATGAGGAGGCCCTGACTGTCAGTAGCAGAGGGGGCAACAGAAGCCTAATTCTCAAATTCCTTAGATGATTTTCTGATTTCCAAATTAGTTTCCCTTTTAAATTTCTTGTATCAGGTTCAGTTTATGAGGCCTCAATACTTTTCAGTCTTTTTTTTTTTTTTTTTTTTTTTTTTTTTTTTGAGACGGAGTCTCGCTCTGCCGCCCAGGCTGGAGTGCAGTGGCCGGATCTCAGCTCACTGCAGGCTCCGCCTCCCGGGTTCACGCAATTCTCCTGCCTCAGCCTCCCCAGTAGCTGGGACTACAGGCGCCCACCACCTCGCCCGGCTAGTTTTTTTGTATTTTTTAGTAGAGACGGGGGTTTCACCGTGTCAGCCAGGATGGTCTCGATCTCCTGACCTCGTGATCCGCCCGCCTCGGCCTCCCAAAGTGCTGGGATTACAGGCTTGAGCCACCGCGCCCGGCCACTTTTCAGTCTTAATTATGTATTGAAAATACTTTTTGTTTGGTAAATACTTTTACATTAATTCAGTGTGCACTTTGTAAGAATATTGATGATTTGAGTTAGTTTAGTTTTCAACATCTTCCTCTATTCCTTTATATGATCTCTGTATTTAATGACTGTAGGATAAAATTTCCAACTAAGTATAAATATCAAGTTTTCTTTGTGCTGTTTTCTGAAATTATTGAAGGATGGGCTGAATTGTCCTAGAACTTTGTTCCAACAGATTCCATGTGTTCATAATGAATAAATTGCTCAAAGATATTTCGAAAGCTCACCTTTTATGTTTTTTATTGCTAATAATTACATCTTTTTAATTTTTATATTTTTGGATGACTTAATGTGATGTTCTGGAAAAGACAAATGTTTTTAGTCAATATGATTAAAACCGTGAAAGACAAATTGCTGTTACTTAAGAGTGGGAAATTTGATCTCAAATCTTTAGGGGGCAGGGATGTTAAGGGAAAACTGCCACTGTCGCATCCAGATCATGTCATTCCTGTTAAGCTGGTGCCTGTTACTGTCTACTGGCTTCTGTTCACCTTTCCACCTGCCCCAAGACATACACATAGTGACATAAGGCAGTGGATAGGGAAAGAGCTAGACTTTTTAAAGTAAGCACAGAACAAAGGTGTCTTTCTAATGAGGAGGAGCTGTTGGTTCCGGGAAGGAAGCTTGGAGGAGAAGGGGCAATAAGATTTGGGTATTCAGGATCCAGAAGTGAGAGAGAGCTTGGGAAGCTCAGGAACCGGAGAAAGAAAAAGCATTGCCCATTCTCACCCATGACCCTGTGCTCAGCAGGTACTAGCAGAGACTTCAGCAGGAACCAGAGAAAGAAAAAGCATTGCCCATTCACACCCATGACACTGTGTTCAGCAGGTACTAGCAGATACTTCAGGCTCTGTGACTAAAAGGGATCAGACCAGTTCATATACCCACAGCTGCCATGTAAGGATGTGTGTGGACTTTACTAGGGAAGAAGGGTGTTATGAAGGAAGGGGCAGAAAAACTCACCTGTTGGTCTCCAGGTAGAAGTTTATTGTCCCGAATTCCTGGAGGTTCAGTGAAAAGCAGAAGATTGTCTTTTTCACATGTTGAGTTATGCCCCCATATATGTGGTTGTGGTAAAGAAAGAGGGTATGTCGATGGGAAGTCCTGAAATGCATGTTCCTAACATTCAGCAGGGACTTCTCAAGACACATCTTGCCTTAGAAAGAAGCTCAGAGAAGAAAAATGGAGAACAATTAGATATGACATTTTCACTGGAAAAAGTCATATTATTCACTGATTGTTTTGTCATCTCCCTCCTTAAATGTTGTTTTTAGGATTTCGTAATATCTGACCCTGCCTAACACATTTCCTAACTCACTCATAGCCTTCCCTTAACTTCATCCCATCTTCACAGTATCACACTGTGACCCAGTGATTTCTAACTTGTGAAGTTCCATTCGGGGGATCATATGGGAAGGCCTTCACACCCAGACATGGTGTGGAAGTGGGCCACATAATGTCAGTGAGGCAAGTATGGATCGTTTAGGGATGATGCACTGTCAGATCTTGTTGACCATGATTAGAAACACTGTGCATATTAGTAGTGAATTAATGCTGGGAATACCTGACAAATCCTGGAAAAGAAGATTAATGAGAGGAAATTTGTTCTGCCCAATTGTATAATGCATTTGAAGCTTAAAACAATGAATCAGTATTGATCTAGCCTCAAAATATTAATGATTTGGATTAGAAGGAAGACTTTAGAAAATGATAGCTATGACAAATTAAAGTAGCATTTGATCCACACGATGGAGTTTGTTTATTCAGTAATTGCTTTAAGAATGGAATCAACGTAAGTGTCTAACAGGAGGGTATTTTAGAAATTGTTCACAGCACGTCTGTTCCAAGGAGACCTTGATGTTCATAGATTTGTAAAGAATGCTGCTTACTAGCACACTGACTTATCTGCAAATGTCTGAGGGTTCCTCCACTTGGGTAACTTGGGGGTTTGATCGCAGAGTAAATAAATGGTACATTTTATATTGTAATATAGCAAGATGCAGCCCACAAACTGTAGATACTCTTAACTACCACATAAAGTTCATCTACTGCTTTAACCAGAACTTGATACTGTATGTATGCTTTTGTAGATTTGGATAAAATGACAATTCATTATTATTTCCAGTTCACAAAGTAATTGTGAGGCTGAATACATTTTATTATTTTATAGATGTATGTGTAAAATGAATTTTTCTGCGTGACTCATTTTTGATGTATTTTAGATGATATTTTATATTTTGTAGTTTAATTGTATGTACACACACACAAATACACACTTAGGGGTCTTATTATGTTTCTGTAGCGAAACCAAAATCCTTCCTTCATGCCGTTTGACTTTATGTTTTCCTCAGGAAGGCAGGACCTATTTTATATGATAAAATATTATGTTTTATTGAGTCCACTTATGATATTGTTTAATATTATGAATATTTACATGACTTATTTTAAATTTCCAACTAACATAGATTTACATGAAATTTGACATCTTTATTTTTTTCTTTTCACAACTATTTTGACTATATCCTCACCAAAAATCAAAATTTAGACAAAATTGGCTTTTAGACTAATTCTCATTTTTTACATGTGAAAGACTACATGTGACTTTTAAGTCTAGGTTGCCCTGAGTCTGCAGTCACCGGGGTTTTATGTCACTGTGTCCTCCAATCTAATAATATTATTTTCAGGCTATATTCATGTCATTTCAATGTCCTCATTAAGTTTTAAAATTTCTTTACATGGGCCTACAAATTTATTTCAAATGTTCCTCATAATATTTTGCTATTGTAAATAGAGACTGATTTTGTGTGTTTGCTTTGTTTAAAGATTAATGTTACTAAACAGGAAATACTGATTTCAGCTTATTCAGAATAGTTTTGCCCACTTTTTAAATGTTCTTATTAGTATTGATAATTAGAATGGATTCTACTTTTTCAAGTTTACAGTCACATCATCTGAGAATAACTACAGTTTCATGTCTTTGACTCCATTTTTGTAGTCCCTCTCCTTTTCCGTCTTGTTTTGGTCCCACCTCAGGCATCATGTGCAGTGGTGAATGGCATCAGCCCCAGCCAGCCTCCTTATTCCAGCCTTACCTTAAGTGGAAATGGTTCTTTTGTTAACTCTTCAATATATAGTTTAGATTTTATTGATTAAGAATAATTAGTCCTCACAATTCGATATGATTTTTAAAGATTTTAAATTATTTTTAAAGATTTAAATTATTTGAAAGTGTTTTTTCAAACATCAGTTGATGTGATTGTTTTTAATCTTTAAAATTAATATGTGAAAGTAATACGTTTTCTAGTATGGAATTATCCTTTTATTATTTTAATTAACTCCACTTTACAATGCTCTGGTATTATTTAACCATACCAGTGATGGCCACGTGACCAAAATAAATAGCCAAATGGCTAAAAGTGTATTAATGATTTTTGCAAATATAATTAATGAAAATTGTTGGTTAAAATTCTAGTTATTGTTGCATTTATGTTCATTTTGATTAGCATAATAAACTAATGAGGACAGGCTTATTTTTCTCCTTCAAAAGCATTTACATTACAAAGGAGGTAGAAGTGATTTGACATGAACTCTGATGTATAACTTAAACATTAAAATTAGCTAATCAGATTTTTTCTGCTGATTACTGAGGGAAAGTTTTAACTCTATTTTCATGGAAATTAATCAATGTATCATGTATTCATGTTAGAATACAATTGTTCTGATTTCTTAGATTTTGAATTACTACTTTTAAATAAATACAGTCTCTTTTATTTACCTGTGTTTTTTTCTTTCCACCATGAGTCTTTTTGGTTTCATGATCTTGCTCTCAAAACTTTAAAATTATTGATTTCTGTCAAATCTGTTCATTCATTACATTATTTTATTATTTATTAAATTCTTTTAACTTTTTAACTTTTATTATTATGTACTGCATTTGTAACAATTTGGAAAGTCAAGTAACTACTGTTTTATTTTTCTTTATCTTGGTTTATGAGTGTTTTTAAAGTTTTACTTTCCTTGAAGATCACAGCTGTAGCCCCAATTCTATGGTTCTGGCTACTTTTATTTATCAGACTTACTAATATCATGAATGTAATTGGAATACTCCTTTGATTTTACTGGTGACATATACCCACTAGTGTACTGAGATGGGGAAAAAAAGTCTTTACAACTCAGATAAATATAGAGTTGATATTTATTATTTATGTAAGTGTGATCTTGTTATTAAATTCCTCTATCATATTTATGGAATTAGCAATTTCTCTTTGAATCCAGACGTTTCTAGTCATGTGTATTTCCAACATATGTTTTTAGCCACATACACTTTTTTGAATATCATATTTGGTGTTTAATTTTTGCTAGGATTATAGGCTGGACTCCAGATCCAAACTCGACATGTAGCAGACCCACTAAAAACATACATTAAGCCCCTAGCACTGTTTTAATCTCCGTGGCCTGGCTGAGCTTCTGCCATCTGTCCTCCTAGGCACTGTGAGGTCTGGACATCTCATTTGGCATAACTCAGCAGTGGCCATTGGTGGATCTCATCCTTAGTACTACTCCCTGCTGGCAAGGGTGGCCCAGGCCCACATAAGCCATTGCTGGGCTCCTTGGAGGACTTAGAGAATCCTGAGATTGCCCATGAGGATGGGCATGCCTCACAGTCTAGCACCCATCTTTACTGATGCCTGTAGAGATTTAGAAGCTCACAGGGGTCTTTGATGTCTTTCTTATGCCTCCATTGTCTGCAGTGTGACTCCCATACTCCTAAGCCAAGGTAGAGAATTTTGAGGAGGCTTGTATGGAGGTTTATGGTGACCCCCATGGTTCTGTGAGACTGGTAGAAGGCACAGACCCCTTAGACTTCTCCCCCAGAGGAATATGTGAGACTAGTGGAGGAAAGGAGAGTAATGAAGTATGCATTTAGCATCCCAGGCTATCATTGCACAGCTCTAAGGAGAAATACAGGGTGTCTTATGGCAACTGGCACAGCTCTGTGAGACTGGGAGATATTGAACAACCTTGAAAAATCAAGGAGATGTGACCCTACTGAAGGAACAAAATAAATCTACAATAATTGACCATAAAGAAATACAGGTTTTTGGCTAGGTGCAGTGGCTCACACTTGTAATCAAAGCACTTTGGGAGGACGAGGTAGGCAGATCACTTGAGGCCAGGAGTTCAAAATCAGCTTTGCCAACATGGTGAAACCCCAGCTCCACTAAAAATACAAGAAAAAAAAATTAGCTGGGCATGGTGATGGGCACCTGTAATCCCAGCTACTCAGGAGGCTGAAGCAGGAGAATTGCTTGAACCCAGGAGATGGAGGTTGCAGAGAGCTGGTATTGTGCTATTGCACTACAGCCTGGACAACAAGAGTGAAACTCCGCTAAAAAAAAAAAAAAAAGAAAGAAAGAAAAGAAAAAGAAATGGAGGTTTCTGAATTTCCTGACAAGAATTAAAGATAAATTGCCTTAAAGGAGCTCAATGAGCTGTGAGACAACACTGATAGACAAGTAAAATCTGGAAAAGAATACATGAACAACATGAGTATATCAACAAAGAGAAACCATAATAAAAGAAATGTAGATTCTGGGGCTGAAGAACACAGTAACTGAACTAGATCAATACAGGGTTTCAAGAGCTGACTTGATCAAGCAGAAGGAATAACCAGTGAACTCAAAGACCGGTTATTTGAAATTATTCAATCAGAAGAGCAAAAAGAAAAAGAATCTTTTAAAAAGTGAAGAACCTCTGTCTGACTTTGCTAAAAATTGGAGGTTCCTAAGAACTCCTTCCCCGCCACCCCCCGCAAGGCAGACTCTTGCTCTGTCACCCAGACTGGAGTGCAGTGGTGTGATCTCGGCTCGCTGCACCCTCCACCTCCCAGTTTCAAGCGATTCTTGTACCTCAGCTTCCCAAATAGCTGGATTACAGGTGCCTGCCACCACGCCCAGCTAACTTTTATATTTTTAGTAGAGAGGGGGTTTCACCATGTTGGCCAGGCTGGTTTTGAACTTCTGACCTCAGGTGATCCTCCCGCCTTGGCCTCCCAAAGTGCTGGGATTACAGGCATGAGCCACCATGCCCGACAAGAACTCCTTTTTATGTTAGATTTGCTAGGGTTTAGCAGCTCACAGAACCCAGGAAAACAGTTTGCTTAGCTGATTTATTACAAAGGACATTTTAAATATTACAAATGAACAGCCAGCTAAAGAGTTACATACAGCAAGTTTTGGATGGGTCTTAGTTTTAGGAGGTCTGTCTCCAAGCAGTTGGCATGTACCATTCTTTCAGCATGTGGATGGCTCTTCACTCATGCAGAAGCTCTTTGAATCCCACCATTCAGGGATTTTTACAAAGTGTTCATCTAGTAGGCATAATTGTTGTCAACTCGATCTCCAGCCTCTGCCCTTTACCAGAGGATAAATCATTAAAAAATTGATCCCTTTTGAGGTAGAAGGATCTCGTCCTCATGCTCCTCAGTTCCTTCCAGAATCAGCTTCCAGTTCAGCTGCAGAACAGGTTCTGGTGGTGGCTGGAGTAGCCCAGGCAGGTGCCGTCGGGTCTGAGTTCACACTGGTGCCCGTGTGGTCTCCAGTTACGGTGTGGGCCGTGGGGTCTGACTTCACACCGTTGCCCATGTGGTCTCCAGTTACAGTGCTGGCCATGGAGTCTGAGTTCACACTGGTGCCTGCTTGGTCCTCAGTTACAGTGCTGGCCATTTGTGCCTTTCTGGGAAGTTAGAAGGAGGATCATTTCATCACCTCTCTGTCCTCCCACACCTGATCTATGCTGGGCCACCGTGAATTCTTCCTTTTAACTGTTTCTCTCATCACGGGCAACGCTGGTGTTCTGTGGTCAATGTTTGCCATTTCTGAAAACGGATTCTGTGTTTCTTTATATAATCACCTGGTCTCTTTTACGAATTTCGCTTTTCTTTAAGAAAATCATCGTGCTTTTATCTCTTCAATCTCAACTCTGTTCCCTGACACAGGCTCTTACCAGCTCGAAAATTAAAAGTAATCTTTGATTATACTTAATACTTTCTAAAGTTTTCAAAAGTTTATCAGCACGTGGGTTACTGAACATTGACTGTTTATTTAATGGAAAATTACATTCTAAGTAGAGTATTAGAGTGAAAATGATCTTTTGATTTAATTAAAATATTCAGGTAAAAATATTAAAATGCCTTCGCCAAACTTCATGCCTGTGTATCGTGAAAACATTAAGCTGCTCTCTGCTCCCGGGAATACATGAGTAGAGTATGTGTTTGAAAGCGTCATTCCAGTCTTAAGTTTTAGGTATTCTTAAAGGGGTTGGCTGGAGAAGTGACATTTAGCATTGAGTGAACGTTTGACAAAGATTTGTCTCGATATAAAAATAGTTAAAAACAATGTTTAGTGTTTCCTGTCAGGGTTCACCCATTAAAGAATGGTCTTGTAAAAAACTCATCGAGAGTGTCGGCGCCCAGAGGTGCTACCTTGCCCACAGTTGTGTCATCTGCTGTCACCAGGCGACACGCCCAGCATTTAGCTGCGCGTCAGATGTGGCCACGGGGCCACAGGACATCCCTGCGGACGGATGTTCTTATGCAGATTAATGAGGATGGAGACCGCTGCAGAACTGTAAGCCCCCCAGGGGCTGACGGAAGCCTGGGAATACCCGAGACACCAGAGTCGCTGCTGCCCTGGGTGGAAGGAAACCTGCCCTGGAAGATGGGAAATGCAATAAGGAGAAAGTACCAAGGTACATGATGCTGTGAAAATGGAGATGTTTTAATTAAATTAACAATTAAAATCATTTTAATTATGTGAATCATTTGAACCCATGTTAGTTCTTTTTAGGAAATTAATACTTAAAGCAAGTTTGTTTTCTGAATTGTTTGAATTAATTGAGTCAGCACAAGAGTTAGCATTGATATCTGACCCTCTTCCAGGGTTGGGGCAGAGGAGATGGGGGCAGAGGAGACGGGCCTCCCACCCGCTTTCCCCTGGAGCTCAGCCAGAAATTCCCATTGAGGAGCCCTCAGCTCCCCGAGAGCCAGGAGCTCTTGCGGAGAGGCCGCTGTCGGCATGCCACCCGCTTTGATGGCCCTGCGCTGCCATCCCTGCGCTCCAAGGGCCGGAACCTGACACTGCCTGTGCCAGACGGGTCTCAGGGAGGTGCCAGCCAGGGGGTATGCATGGCGAGGCCTGAGCATCGCTGTCGGGATTCCGTGGCTGCCGGTTTCACTGTCTCGCTGTTTGTCCCCGTAGCAAGACTCATGAGGTTCCTTGAGGACAAGACCCCCTCCTTCCACCTGGTCTGTTTCCTGAACATTCTCTGCACTAGTACAGCCCCGGGATGCAGCCCTCGGGAATCAGGGTGTCGGCCATAGTAGGGTGGGTCGCTCTGCAGGGCACCATGATGGATGTTAGCCGCTGTGCTTCACTTTGGGGACATGTTTAAGTACAAAAGTAATTTTAAAATTTCACCATTATTTCAAGACAGCTGAGAGCCTATTAGCACAGAATCCCTGGTCTGAATGAAATCAAACGGTTCTTATTAATTATTCATGATACCATGAATATGTAGCCTTATTTTTTATAATTGCCAGTCTGTATAATTAACCTTTCATTTGGTTAAAGTACTTAACAGTAAGTAGAGCTGTAATTTCAACTGTTTATAAAGCATATGGAAGAATGTTTAAATGTTTAATTAGAACCACTTTTTTTAGTTTCATAGAGAATTTTTTTTCTTGTCAACGAGAGTCTTTAATTATTTAAACCAAAAGAGAAAAACAGACCAGAAAAGAAAAACAACTAGTAAAGCTCGGAACTGCGAAGGTGGCATCATTCCGTTAGTCTCGGATTTTGCTTGCTGGGTTTGTGACGTGGTCAGAGTCCTTGTCTTTGATTTCCTAACACAAGTTGTTAAAGTTGGAAGTGAGTGTGAAATTGAGTTACTCTAGCTTTATTCTTTCACGGACGAGAAGTGAATTATCCTCAGCAAGGTGGGTGCGGGCGTGGTCCCCGGGGTTCACTGTGGTGAACAGGCCGCCCTTGTGGAGAGCCAAGTTCGTCATCACTGGGACAGAGCCCAGGACACTTCCCCGGCTGGCCAGCCTCTTCCTAGAACCCCACACATTGCAAAGGATGGAGTCCAGATCTATGCCATAAAGAAACGAGGGTGGTTACAGAAAGCACCACGATCTCAGCTGAGTGGCTCTGAGGACCCCAACGTTGAGGCACCTCAGCATCCTGTGTGGCTCAGGCTGTGCCCAGCAGGGAGGCCGGCCCGATTGAGCTGCGGTCTCCACCCTGAGAGTGAGGGCTCCTTCCCCCAGCGCGGGTTAAAGCACCGTGTGTCCACCTGTGCAGTGGCTGGTCCCAGTGGCCCTGGAGGGCTGAAACCCTGGGTCCTGCCACTGGTCCGGGGCATCCGTTTCCCCTTCCTGCAGTTCCTGTGTCTGTGTGTCCAGGGGGCTCCGATCCCTGTCTTAGGACCATGGCTGAGGGGTCAAGTTCACCCTCTTTGGAGCTGGCCCGGATCTTGGTTCTGTGGATCCTCGCTGTGTGGCTCTGGAGCAGTTCTGTCCTCAGGAGATGGATCCTCACAGCAGCCTCTTGGGGCCATGAGGAGAATTGATAGGACGACCCCCGGGTAGCTGCTCAAAGCCCTGTGCGGGGCCAGCCCTGTGTCTCCACCAGTTCCTTTGCTCTGTGCTCCCCCCCACTGTCACATCGCCAGCCTTTATTTCCTTTTCCTTGGACCCAGGCAGTGAATGCTCCGCTGGTCTTGGCAGCCCCTTCTCTAGTCTCTCCTCAAATCACTTCCTGACGGACTGCCGTGACTAGCCATCGGCGTGACCAAAACCCCACAAAATAGAACCCAACTTTCCTATTAAGCTGTACAGAGCTGTCCCAGCCCCACTTTTCACAGGCTGGCCTCATTCGCCATGGGATCCGTGGTTCTCACCTGGGGCTGTGGGTGCCCCTGGCATCTGGTGGGGAGTGTCAGGGATGTCCCTCCAGGCCTAGTACAGTCCCCCAGCCGGTGGCCGGCAGACAGCAGCACCCAACCTGATGTCCCTGTGGCTTCTGGTTCCCCGAGGCTGGCTGTGCTTTGCTGCCTCTACATGCTCTCAGATGGGTGCCCTCTCTCCACCTTCACTGGTTATCAGTGTTCCACCCATTAGAGCTCAAAGCACTGCCTCCCGGCAATGCAGCCCCTTCTCCTGGCCTGCCGTCTGCCTGTGCCACGCGGTCTGTACCGTGTCCTCACGGACTCATCAGAGCGAGGCTCCCAGGGATGGAGAGGTTCCTGCTTGTGTCTCTGTCCCACCTTCTCTGGACCTGGCACCGTGGCCTTTGCCGACAGAGGTCTTGGGTTGATTGTCAGCGAAGCAGAGAATCTTTATGGCTCTAAATGACTGTGAACATGCTTGATTGGGTTATTTTAAAAATAATTGTATATGTAAACATTTGAGTGTGACACAGGTGGATTTTTGGGCTAATGGTCTTGTTCTTCAGGGAGTAACCACAGGCCCATCCACAGGGACCATTTTCAGCTGATTTATGGAACGCTGTTCTACCTGGTTAACTTTCAACCTTATCTCACCCTGAGAGGTAGGTCAGCATGTGACGAAGATCACTGGTTTGAATCCTAATCTGCTCCTTAGGAGCTGCACCTTCCATGCCTTCGTTTCTTCCTTGGTTAGGTAGGGAAGGTATGAGCTACCTCAGAGTTGTGAGTGAGGCCTGCATCGAGTGACCGCATTAAAGTGACAAGGACTGCACCCGGAGTGTTGATATTTAAAGACCTTTAAACATCGCGATGCCGCATTTTGGTACCCAGGTAAAACAGCAAAGTTATTTCAGATGCAGACACAGACCCTCGGTGAGGTGGGGGGCTGATGGCAGGAGATGGACCACCGACCCTGTAACGAGGGCGTGGTCTGTTCGAGGCTGAACGAAGTGCACATCATTGCATGTACCACAGAGGTCCCTCTCGTGAAGTCCTGGAAGGGTCCATGTGGCTGAGCCGTGTGGTCTGTCCATGATGTCCGGCAGGAGCAGAGCTTTCGGGTGCAGCCTTGCTCTTGTGCGCACAGCCCTCAACGGTCTCAAAAGTCTGAGGCTTAAAGCAGGCTTGGGGTTTCCTTACACCTCCTGGACATCTAATTTGCCTGGCAAACATGTTTTTCTTGGGTGTAAAGGTGAAGGAGTGGGTGATTCTGGTGAAAGTGTACTAATTACTGTACTTCTGGGTCAGTGGCGCTTGGTTGAAGACACTATCTGCCCTGGATGGACATCTCTGGGGTGGTGAGAACCGGTGGCTGGATGTCGCGGGGTTGCCAAGAAGATGCCAATTTTCTCCTTTTTCCTGAGTAACAACACCCTGCTTTGTTTAGGGAAGCAGCACACCCAGCTGAAAATCCAATTCTCTTGCACGGCGGAGCGGCTGGTGACACAGGTCCAGATGCTGGGATACTGATGGGGGGTCCTGGAGTGGGAGGTTTCAGGAGGCTTTCCCGACCCACAGCAGCCCTGGGCCCTTGTCCGGCCTTCTTGCCCGGGGCAGGACACCTGGAGGGAAAGCAGCTTCGGGGGCCCGAGGGCCAGAAGGCAGAGTCCTGGCATGTGAGGCAGGCCTGGGCCAGGCTCCTCGGAGGATGTCACCGACCTGCTGCCCATGCAGGGACCACCCACCTCTGACCCCCAAGCAGATTTTCCTCCGTAGCTGAGTGAAATCCTGGTACGGCGAGTGAGGCAGTCAGAGGCACCTTTTGTGGAAGGAGGACAAAGCTGGAGAGAAAGAGGTTTTCCTAAAGGCACAAGGCGCTGATTCTGCGTTATGGATAATTCCTAGGAGTGTGGTTGCTGGTGGGTGGAAAACTGTAGCCAGAGAATAAGTGGGAGTGGCACTTGCTGGTATTTAACTGATTCGTTCACGAATGGTCCGAACCGTTCCAGTGAAAAGAACATTTCGGACACAGAAGTTTTCATCCTGCCTGACAATCAGTGTGACCGTGGGCTGTTCCATCCTTCCTGGGCGACAGTGAGAGGGTCTCAGGCCCTTTCGGCCCTGTGCTGGCATTTCCCCAGGGTGTGTGCCCCATCCCGAATAGGCTGGAATGCCTCTGGGTGCAGCTGAGCCTCTTGAAAAGGGAAGAGACATGTGATGTGCTCTGGCTGAACAGGAAAATGAGGGAGGACAGTGAGAGGGGCCTGGAGGTGAGAAGGATGGTGAGCAACACTGGGGACAGAGGACGTAGGGTAACACCAGGGACAGGGGGACAGAGGGTAACGCCGGGGACAGGGGCATGGAGGGTAACGCCGGGGACAGGGGATGGAGGGTAACACCACTTCTCCAGGTGCCTTTAGGGGATGCTGCTGCCTCTCGCACCCCAGAGTGAAGTCAACAGGATTCTGTCCCGAGGAGCCCCAGAGCCTGGCAGCTGGGATTGTCGCAGTATGAACCACTGTTCACTAGCTCTGCACCCTGGGACAGGCTCCCTGGTGTTTCCACCCTGGTTTCCCATCTGGACAGTGGGACCCTGAGTGTCCCCGTCCCAGCTGCACCCAGAGCCCTGGACTCCAGCGTGTCGTCAGCACTCATTAGCGTTTCTTTTGTTGTGGTCCGTGGACGAAGTGGCTCTCTCTTTGTGTGTTCACAGCCCTCCTGCTCACTTTACCTTCTGGGAACACTTTTTACATAGCTTCGTATGTGGGGAGGACTCGAGTGATTAATCGAATGTTTCATTAGGTGCAGTTCTTCTGTTTCCCAGTTTTGACAGAACATTTGGTGAAATTTCCAGGGACTCCTGTGGTCAGCCTCACGGTTTCACTCTGTCACTTTCTAATGCAGTATTCTTTGGGAGTCTTTTCAATTAAGCGCCATAATTTAAAAATAAGTTTTATAATATGCAGTTTCAGGTTAATTCTTTACCTTTGTGTCTCAGGCAGTAGCTACCTACCTGTGAGTAGTCAGAAAGGTTCACGCAGTTTTCCAGGGCGGCCTTTGCATTTACTGGAACTATTAAGAGCTTGTTCCTGCTTCGGTGGCGATTGACACACAGTACACGTGAGGTCATGCGTGGCTTAGCATCTTCTGCGGGCTTAGAGGTCACTTTCTGTTCTTCCCCAAGCCTGCTGCGCTGTGCCGAGTGTTCACTGAGGGTGACGGTCAAGCTGTCTGGCACAGGCCACCGAGGCCACAGGGCAGGCTCCACGTAGGGGAGCCTGCAGAATGGCAGAGCCTGGCTTCCTCGCCGCCCTTTACTGGGAGCAGAAAGCTCAAGCCTGTGATCAGAGCTGTGCTAGCCCAGAAAGCCTCCGAACAGGCTGAATTTAGGAATTGGCTCCTACCAACTGCCCACGTTTAGGATGTGTTTGAGTGTTTGTGATTTTTCCTGCACTGAAACTACTGGGCTGGCTCTGAGTCACTGTCATGGGACTTCATGTTGCCACGACAGGAAACGGCGTGGGTGGAGGGCTGCACAGAGGCTTGCTGCTGTGATAATGAAGGGCTTGTTGCCTCTTGGGACAGCGAGTTCAAGCTCTTTGTGATTGTCAGCATAAAGAGTGACCCGCTGAGGACATGGCTGTAATTCAGGTTGGCATGGTTGATTGTCATCGTTGATATCAGGTACCTGCCTCTAAAATGACGGTACCCGTAGTGCGGCTCCAGGAGGGCAGCTCCTGCCAAACACACGTGCTCCTGGGCCCCTGCAGACAAGGTCGTGTTGCCAGCCAGGCCTGCAGCTGTGGGTGCAGAGGGGTCTACAGGGCACCGAGCGCCTCCCTCGATTGTTTGTGGGGCCCAGCCCTCCATCCCTCCTGGTCCCCAGTGCGGCTCCTCCCAGGATTCTCCCAGCCCCGTGCACACCTCCATCTTCACAGCTTCCGTAGTTTTCTCGTGGGTGCCCCAGGTGGGCGCCTGGGCAGGGTTTGTGTGTTAGTCGAGTTCTTTCTAGCTGTCCCTGGCTCGTAGCTCAGCAGGTCCCTTCAGATGAGTCAGCCAGCTGTGTACCTGCATGTTCAGGATACTTGTCAGGGGCCTTCCTCAGAGCAAGACCGACCCTCACCTCATCCTTGGGACTTTGGAGCCCGCCCTGGAGAGACTACAGTCACGTCCAAAGGGGCCGTCCGGGTCCCGCAGGCTGGTGGGAGTAACTTCTGAGCCACTCCAGACCACACTTTGTGTTCCTACACCCCACAAAGCCACTTAAAGTGCCATGTTCTGGTGCTGTGTGCCTCACCAGTGTGCCACACAAGGCTGCACGGGGATCTGAGCGGGCGCTGCCTTCCTCAGGCTATGCTTGAGTTTTGGGGCAACTGGAGCACTCGTGGCTGTGATTCTCGCCACTGTCTGGGCTTCCCTAGAGGGTCTCACCCGCAGCCTGAGGACCACATCGGCAGCCACCGAGGAGCCGTCAGGTGCAGCGTTAGTAGTCCCACTCAGTCCTTCTCGACTTTGGTGAGAAAGGAGACAGCAAAACGTCAGCTGGGAGCCCCAGGCCTTCTCTGCTTGGGGCCCTGGGACTGACATAGCACAGATCCTGCCATCCGCGTGCTGGAGGCACTGCCGTGCGGCTCCCTCCTCTGGTCAGGGGCTGCGCCCTTGGGCTGTGCAGCTCTGGGTTCTCGCACTCAGGGCCCCAGGGAGGGTCGTGGATGAAGAGAGAAGGAGAAGGGCGGCGGTTTGAGCCCATCCTCTGCCTCTTGTCCCTAAGTACATTGGCAAAGTTTTCCAGATGAAAACTCAGAAGGGATTTTTAATGACTGGAATCTGTGAATTCCATGGAAGCCAAGTCTGTCCACCTCTTTCACCCACCTCATTTCTCCCCGTTGGGGCTGATTTTGGCAGCGTTCATAGGGGCAGGGACGGAAGGGGTGGGGGCCAGCCGTCGGCCCTGTGTCCCTCCCCTCCTCCCCTCAGCGCCACAGCATTTCGGTGTCATCCCCTTCCGTGCACGCGTCCTCATGAAAACCAAGTGCGGCTGGAGGGAGATGCCTGCGCCCACTCCCGTGACCTTCCCGGCCAGCCTGGCTGCAGCGGCCTCTCGGCAGGCATCTTTCTGGTGCTGCCTCCGTGCCCCTCCCATCACCTGATGCTCGTGTTCCTGAATCTTCACGCGTGTGCTCTGTGCAGCCACCTCACGGGCTCCCTGGGAACGGAGACAGTGTCTCACACTGGTCAGAATGCTCTTCTCTGTCCACTGAATAGTCCAACACAGAATCATTCCTCTGTGATTATTTATGCTTTGTTATGTAGAACTGGAATAAAGAAAAAGTGAATTTAGACATTACAGCCATCAGGTTGAAGCTTAGTACTTGCATTAGGGAATTCAATGGAAGCATTTGAGCTTCTCGAGTTCTAATTCCATATCTTCGTATCCCCATCACCCCATACCCAGTGTCTAACAGAGCTCTTGGTCTAGGAGTTTCTTGATAAATGCTTACTGAATTGAACTGGACTGAGCTTAACATTCCCACCCAGAGTTAGAAGCCAGTCCCTGAATAAATTGCATTTAGAATATGAGTTTGACGTTACTGTGGTAAGGGGTATCCTACACGTCATAATTCCTAGTCAATATCGGGTATTTAGTCAAATAGACTCAAGTATAGAGAAGCATAGGCCCATCTGGCAAAAGGGCAAGGCACGCTGCTTTAGGTCCAGGTCCCCAATATCAACTATGAAAATAAAACGTCAACTCCAATGACAGCCCTGTCCTCAGCTGGTCACTGTTTACGCTAACAATTATAAAGAGCTTGAACTTGCTGTCCTGAGAGGCAACACACCCTCCATTCTCTCTGCAGTGTAGCTGCCTTGGTGGATGGAACATACCCCTCCTCCTTCCCTCTCGCTATCCCTCCCTCCCCCCTCCTCTCTCCCTCCCTCTCCCCTCCTCTCTCCCTCCTTCCCCCCTCCTTCTTCCTATCTTCTCTCACCTTTCTCCCCCCACCTTCTCTCCTGGGCGAGGGGCAGAAGAGAGGAGACCTCCGGAATCTTCTGCTTCATCCAAGCAGCTTGGGGGCAGCATCAACAGCTGCAATTTGGCTGCCCCAGCAGGTGCCTCAGGGCAGCCTTTCTAATGGGAATCCTGGAATCATGTCTTTCCTTAGTGTGTCCTAAAGGCTGGAGGACATGAAGTGAAACAATGCTCCATGCTCAGTCCTGTGATTTTGTGTATTTATTGGACTTACTTTGAGATTTAACTAAATGATACCCAAGGTAGAGCATGAAAAAAAAGAAAAAACAGGCTATGGTGTTTGAAAAACAAACAAAACCGTTTGGTTTGTTGGTTTGTTCTTAGACCTTCACAGGCTCCTAGGTCACACGTTTCAGTTTCTCAGCAAGTGACATTCTCTGCAGAAGCTGTGTCAGTCTGTTTGATGATGTCAGCCACAGCAGAAAGAAGCACTCCGTAGGCCCCGTGCTCAGCACCTTGGCGTGAGCTCCTGCCATCTTCTGTTCATGCTCATCACAGCTCTGTGCAGTGGGCATCCTCCTGATCCCTGTGGGAGGATGGAGGATGGAGGCGGAAGGGTGAGTGATGGCAGGATCACATGAGGGGTCTCTCCCGAGGTAGGGAGGGGAACTGGCCCAGGACCTTAGTGCCCATCGCATCCTTCTTCCTCCTCCTCTGCCTCTCTGTGACTGTTTGACTCAGGCTGCAGGGACAGACATGAGTATGTGCAGAGCCTGTGTGCACCCCTGGGAATGTGTGCTCATATTGGCAGGGAGGGATGTGAGTGTGTACAGAGCGTGTGTGCACACCTTGGCGGTGTATGCCGGCGTTGGCAGGGACAGATGTGAGCGCGTATGGAATGTGTGTGCACACCTTGGGGATG
This sequence comes from Macaca nemestrina, assembly GCF_043159975.1. NCBI lineage: Eukaryota > Metazoa > Chordata > Mammalia > Primates > Cercopithecidae > Macaca > Macaca nemestrina. The sequence continues at coordinate 112,338 of NW_027257868.1, forward strand.
TGTGCTGGCATTGGCAGGGACCGATGTGTACAGAGCGTGTGTGCACACCTCGGGGTGTGTGCTGTTGTTGGCATGGACAGACGTGAGCGTGTACAGAGCGTGTGTGCACACCTGGGGGTGTGTGCTGGTGTTGACAGGGACAGATGTGTACAGAGCGTGTGTGCACACCTGGGGGTGTGTGCTTATGTTGTTTTGTAACCGGCAAATACGTGGCCCATTGCGTCGGGTGGCCCTGAGCCCATGCTGAGTCCGTCAGTGTCCCTCGGGTTGGGGTCTCCATCTGCCCAGACAGCACTCGAGTGGCTTGAGGTTTCAGATTCTTCCTCTACGGATACTTGGGCCTCCTCAGGACCAAACATCAGAACCAGCCAACTGCAAACTACAAGAACGTTCAAATGCATCTTCAGTAGGAAAAACAAAAGCAATTGGAAAAATTTTCCAACGTGACCCCGTGGTTAAGCCGTTAGATACTCCAGCCACCAGATTGAGTCACTTTAAAATTCACACCAATTAAAATGGTTGTGAGAGTTGCAGAGCTTTACCGCTAAACCTTGAAATAATTGAAGCATTCTGCTCCACTTGCTTACAAACTGGGGTTGGGGATACCTTTCAGTCCAAAGTAGCAACCTTCTAAATCCAGCTTAGATGCGAGGCTCCCACTGACACAGGAAGAGACAGTGGCCCTTGAGTATTCTCCTGTGTTCAGATACTGTGTCATTTTTTTTTTTTTTTTTTTGTATCCTGATCATCACTTCTGCTTTTCCAATTCAAACTAAAGGGAGTTTAGTTCTGTTTTGGAGAAGCTGTGGTTAGTGGTTTCTTTTCATGGTTTGCTTAATCTCTTAAGTCTGGTGCTTACATTACCCAAATAGACTTTTCTTTAGTACGACAGTGCCATAACCCAGGGCTTCTCCCTCCATATCTTCTCCCCAGGAGGCTCCCTAGGAATGGGTGCTGGAGATCCAGCCCCTCTCCATGTGCCGTTTTCTTTGAGTCCAAGGTAGCTTTGGCTCAGAGAAGAAAAGAGGCCTCCGGGTTAGGTGCCTCTGACTGCTTGCTTGTGAAATGTTTAATGATAAGGCGACTTCCAAACTAATTTACACATTGATAGTTGTAGCTTGAAGTATCACCGCAGTCATAAGAACAAGAAACACTCCCATAAAGTAGATAAGCAGAAAAAAGCCATAGAAGTTTAATAAAGCACAAATAAAATGGTGTTGTAAGAATGTCCAGTGGGAAATGCTCTCAGTCCAGCCAGATCCAGCTGTGGCGTCAGTCCAGCTGTGGCGTCCTCCTGTAAAAACATTCAGCCACGTGTGGCCCTGATCGCAATCACTACTCTGAATTGTGATCCAGAATGTTGTTGGGGGCCGATGCCGGGACTGTTCCAGCAGTTGAGTCTGATTGGGCGTCACGGTGGTGATGTGCTTAGCGCGGCCAGCTGGGCTGAGTGGTGGCCACCCGTGCACTCGCCACGTGCAGCCGTTATTCTGGTGATGGGGTTGCATGCGGCGCGGCTTGTCCACCTGGGCAATTAAAGTACTGGGAACCCAACCGCGGGCGGGTGCCTCCCGACATGGGAGCTGTCTTTTTTATCCAGGGCCCTGTGGCGCTGCAGACCCCTGCCGCCAGTCTGAGCTCACAAGGAGGTACCGGAGGGCTCTGCTGGGGCATGGAGGTCCCTGAGCAGGTGGTCACTTATTGCTTGTGGAGTGGTCCATGGCCTGTGAGTTTATTCTCGGGGTTTGTGTGGGCGAGGTTAACCAGTTCACAGCTGGGCACTTACCCCTTACACAGGTGACACTAGTTAAAGTGGAATCTATATTAGCTCACACGGGAGTGTGTGAGGAGCTGGGAGGGTGGGGAGGCTTGGCCCTAGCACTAGATCCCGGTCTCCTGACGTTTCTGCGTCTTCCAGTTGAGGGGCCGTCAGAGCCGCTGTGGGTCCTGAAGACAGGGGGTGCCATATGGACCAGGGGATGCAGAAGCCTCTAGAGGCTGCGGGAGGCAAGGAGACGGTCGCTTCCCCAGAGCCAGCCCTGCCGCCACTTCGACGTTAGATGGTGGGACCTGTTTTGGACTCCAGCTTCCAGAAATGTGAGAAAATAAGTCAGTGTTTAGGGCGCTAAATTTGGGGTGATTTAGTGGAGAAATAGAAAACTAGCCCACAAAGGTGCACGCATTGAAATGTGCTCTGTCCAGGTGTTCACAGTGGTGTGAGGGGGATGGCATCGGGGTTCTGGGAACTCTGCAGTTTTACTGAAGGAAGGGGGCTCGCCACGCCTTTCCTCATATAACTGAAGGTATGTATGCCTGCCACACTGCCCAGGAGACAGGGACTAGAATTCTGACTTTATTTCTTATGGGAACCAAGCCACAGTCAGAACACGGTGAGGGCCGAGACGAGCTTCCTACAGCCTGAACTGGGAAGAGGAATCGCAAGTAGTTTGTGTTTTTCTACACAGACCTGTCCTTTTCAGGTTTTGTTAAGTTTTGGAAAAAGGGAGAAGCCAGGCACACCTCGGCGAGGGACAGTGTTTCTGGAGGTGGTGCGGCTTCAGCCTGAACGTGGCCGTGTGGTTGGGAGGCTCAGAAACTGCCCTCCAAGGGCACTCATCTATTCCTTATTGCAGTAATACCTTGTTTACAGAAATCCACAGAAATTACAGTGCGGGAGGCTTCTGGTCTGGATGGGTTTGGACCGAGGTCACGGGGTGTTGTCCCAAGTGCTAATCCTGATCTGGCAGAGGCTCTGTTCCCAAACAATTATTCCACAGTTTCAGAGCCTATATCTGAGTGATAGTCTTTTAACTTTGTTGCATAAAAGGAAACAAAGTATGTCTTGAGGGTCCAAAAATCCATGTGGTAATCATGGCTGTAAACTCATACCTGGGGCTTTGGGATGGAGTGAAAACCACCGTCACCTGGCGTGGACGCTGCGTGGTATTTTTAGCGTGGCGGCCTGCTCGTGCCTTGAACTCTATCTGCAGTGTGAGCAACAGCTGTGCATTTGAGAAATGTGGACAGGTCAGCTTGCTCCTCCAGGGGCCTGCAGGCATCCGGGTGAGGGGCCTGGGATGAGGCCACATCAGTGGGAAGGAGCTTGGTTGTGTCAGCAGATCTGTCTGTCTCTACAGGCCCGCAAGCCAGCCAGAACCCAGTTTTCCTTTGGTCATCTAATGCCAGAAAAAACCTGTTTCTTAGAGATTCTCATAATTTATATTAATGAACCATTTGACCGTACCTAAAATGTTATAAATGCATGAGGCTTTACAACTTGGCAGATGTGTAACTCACATGTCGTTGTATCAAACTGTTGAAGATATTTGTTTCACTTGAAGGTTTTTAACATTTTATGTGCAAAGCAAATGCCAGTAGCATTTTGAAGGAGTATTTTGGAATTTTAAACACAGTGGGATAGTGCTGGGTCTCTGGGATACTGGTGAGGTGGACGTGACCTCAAGCTCTTGTAGCTTGCAAGCAGGATTGTTAAATTGTCACAAGTGCAGTGCTGGAAAGTCAAAGTGGATTTCTGTAAATGAGGTATTAGTGCAATAAGGAACAGATGAGTGCCCGTGGAGGGCGGTTTCTGAGCCTCCCAGACACCCCAGGAGGAAGCGGGGGACGGGGGCAGTTACCCACCAGAACCTGGACGGTGAAGCTGGGTTTGCTGGTGGCCCTGCTTGGCAGGTCATTACGTGCAATAAGAAACAGGTGAGTGCCCTTGAGAGCGGTTTCTCGGCCCCCTTCAGAACCGCAAGTGGAAGACGCTCCAAGGTGGGGGGTGGGGGTTTGGTTAATCCACAGGAGCCTGGATGGTGGAGCTGGGTTTGCTGGTGGTCCTGTGTGGCATGTCATTACATGCACTAAGGAACAGGTGACTGCCCTTGAGGGCGGTTTCTCGGCCTGCTTCGGAACTGCAAGTGGAAGACGCCCCAAAGTGAGGGGGGGCTGGTGGTCGGTTATCTAGTGGGGCCGGATTTGCTGGTGGCCGCTGCGTGGCAGGTCACTGCGTGGAGCGATGGGAGGTGAGTGGAGTGGGAATAGAGGATGCACCCTCCACAGCTACTGCTGGGAGTTGGCTGTGGTAGCAGAAGGGGCATAGAGGGATTCCCATCAGGGGCAACACGACTGGGGTCCCACGTGTGGTGGATGCCGAGGTGTGGCTATATGTAATCTCAGTCTGCACAGCCGTCCTGGTGAGTGGGTTCAGTTACCTTCCCATCTCACATTTGAGAAATCTCGGGGGCTCACATCACAGCTAGGTGGGTTGGAAGTAATGTCTCAGGCAGGACGTTGGCCCCAGAGCCCAGATCTTACCCGCCCCCGCTCTTTTCAGTCCACCAAGCTTGTAGAGAGGGTTGTATGGTGGTGGGTGGCGGCTGAGAAACCAACACAGTAGAAGGCGGGGAGGAACTAAACCAGGCAGGAGACACAGGCAGTGCTTGGGAGGTCTGCACGGGGTGTGGGTGTGGGAGACACCTCTGGGCCAGTGAACCCCGTTCTGTGCTCCTGGCTTGCCCAACCTTGGCCCTCAGCCACATGCTGCGTGCTTTAGGTGAAATCTCAGTCGCTCGTGTGGTGCGGGCATCTTTTCTCCCTGGCTTTGCCTCTCTTTAAATCACGGAGTCTCAGTGGGGATGACGGGGCGGATGGTTGTCCGTGGAATTTGCCCTCCACCTCCCCATCCTTGTCCTGTCCTGTCTGGCCTGTTACCTGAATCTGTGTCTCTTCAGAGCCTGCAAATGAGTGGAGGCCACGACAGCCTCTCGCTGACCGACCTCTCAAACTTTTATTCATCAGAATAGTGTTAAATGCCGATTCCTAGGCACCCCCCTTGGACTCTACGCCTGCCTAGCATGGGTACTTTGGGGGAAGGTACAGAGGATTGCTGGGCTGTTCCAGGGGGGAATTTGCATTGTTGAATGTCTATTGTGTTCCTTCCAGCACTCTACTTTCCACGCACACGTGGCATTAAACCTGGAAGACCTCTGGGTGCTGTGCTGGTGAGGAAGCCCCGGCTGGACGAGGGGCTGCTGGGGCTCGGACTTGATTCCTGGGCTGGGGGCTGCGAGCTTATTCTCTTCAGTGGGTCTGCTGATGGGATGCCCTGAGAAGTCCTGCTGTGCACTCAGGGGAAGGTGCAGAGACAGGCTCAGAAAAGACAGACCATGGATTTAAAAATTCCTACTGGAAAATCTTTTATGTGCAAAGTAATTTGCATCTAACTGAAGACAATCATTGCTTGAATAATTGGTTTGTTTACAAAGTTGGTCCTATGAACAGATTAAAGTTTTCATTCATGCCTTATCTATAATGTGAATAGGAGCTATTACCGCAACTTAAATTAGCTTTAAATTTCGTATCAGATTGCAGTCCAGATTACAAACGGCTGCTTGATAATCTAATTGATAAAACGGAGGAATTTAGTGCTTGGAACCCAGAGTGAAGGGAACAGAATTGCTTTGGTTTCTCAAAAGGGTGTTGACTGAGTGGTGACCTGGGGTGAAGAGAAGTGGCTAGAGTCATTACACTCGAGGAGATGATCTGCCCCCGCCTTTCTCAGCTGTCTTCTGGACAAAACAAAGGGTGATAAATGGAAAAAATTCAGCACTGAGTTCGTCTATGCCCTGAGCTTCTCATACAGTCATTAATGGGCTGTATCTGTGAAGCCTCCATACAGGCACAAAGGAATTAGGCTAGAGTAAGGCGGCCGGCGACCTCTGGCGTCTGGACCGCGTGTCACTTCCTAAAGCCCTTTTGGGTGAAATGACAGTGGCAATGTCGTTGTTCGGAGGAGTGTAATCTCACGTATGAGATGCAGATTTTAAATGATGCAGATTTTAAACACCAAAGTCAGGAAGCTTGGTGGGAGTGGCTGTCTTCCAAGTGGTTTTCTGTGCAGCCATGGATGAGGCGTGGATGTGTCATCTGTTGGTGAGATCCACTGGTGAAGGGGCTAAGCAAACCATGGAGGTCGGGGGGGTGAAGCTGCATCTCTTCTGGCATCCCAAGTAAATACCTGGGATCCCATCTCCAGCCTTTCAAAGGACACAGACGAATATAAAATGCAGATGGGAGAGTTCATAATTTGGGCATCTCTGTTCTTTTGAAATCAAAGTGCAAAGAAAAAGTTTTGCCTTGAGGTCTTAACCCATACTTGTTTTTCTCCTGAGGTTTTAAGATTTTCTTAACTGCTTTTCTCTCCCCCAATCCTTGAGGAAGTTCTATCTTCATATCTTCTTAAAAGGTATGGTTAAAAGATATGGTTAAATTCAACACTGAAATATAAAAACATGCTTTCATATTTTTCTTGAAACTGATGTATCTGACATTGGTGAAGAACTAACTGGGAGTATTGGTTTATTTTTATTTTTTTGAGACAGTCTTGCTGTGTTGCCCAGGCTGGAATGCAGTGGCACGATCTTGGCTCACTGCAGCCTCACCTCTTGGTTCACGCCATTCTCCTGCCTCAGCCTCCTGAGTAGCTGGGATTATAAGTGCCTGCCACCATGGCTGGTTCATTTTTGTATTAGTAGAGACGGGGTTTCAACATGTTGGCCAGGCTGGTCTTGAACTCCTGACCTCAGGTGATTCGCTCACCTTGGCCTCCCAAAGTGCTGGGATTACAGGCAAGAGCCACCACATTCGGCCTGGGATATTCTTGATTATAATTGTAACATATCCCTTTAATAAAAACAAAACAGAACAACAACAACAACAAAACAGCTGTCTGAAAAGTCTCGAAATTAAAGAGCTCACTTGGACAGGGATTTGGACACCAGTTGAATGGCCCAGCACACCATAGTTACATGGGCCACTCGGCCTGTTAGGTCCTTAGGGTATTTGAAGTCATATGGATATTTGCATTTCTGCCTCTGGATATCGTGTTAGTATTCGGCTAGTGTTTGAGGGCCAGGCTCAGATCCGGGAAAACAAGAGCCCCTGCCCTCACGGCACTTCTCTTCCATGTGTGTGTGTTAGGAAAATAGAAAGCATAAGATATTTTTTTCAATGAGCTGGGAAGATGGAAAAACAAGCTTAAGATGTTTACTTGTTCAGAAGAAGGGAAGTGCAAGGAACACTCAGCTTTGTTGCTGCTGAAGGAGGCCCCTGGTGGAGGCTGTTTCAGAGGTGGGGTTTCTCTGAGAAAGGTGGTAAGAGGCCAATAGGATGCCCCATCTGGTTTGCCAGAGATGGGGAAAGTTAGTATCCCCAAAACAGCTTCAGCATTCTGGCAAAGCTTTGGAAAACCAGCTACGGTGTAGGACCTTGTTGGCCGCTGGGTAGAAGGAAAACATTGCTGGTCCTGAGGACTGTACTGTTGTTCCACTGCTATAAAGAACTATCTGAGGCTGGGTAATAAGGAAAAAAAATGTTTAATCGGCATACAGTTCTGTGGGTTGTACAGGCTTCTACATCTGGGGAAACTTACAATCAGAGTGGAAGGTGAAGGGGAGGCCGGCATGTCTTCACATGGCTGGAAGGGGAGAGAGAGTGAATGGGAAGGTGCCATGCACCTCCAAACAACCAGATCTCAGGAGAACTATCATGAGGACAGCGCTTGGGGGATTGTGCTAAACCATTAGAAACCACCCCCATGAGTCAATCACCTCCCACCAGGGCTCACCTCCAACATAGGGTTAGAGTTCAGCATGAGATTTGGGTGGGGACACACAGCCACACAATGTCAGGCTTCCCATTCTTCTCCTGCACGTGCTTCGCAAATGGTTCTGTCATTGGTTTTTGTTTCTGTTGATACATAATATACGTACATATTTTCAGAGTGCATGTGATACCTTGATTCACCCCTATATTGATGAAATCTGTGTACTTGGGATGTCTTTCACTTTAAATAGTTTCTTTTCCTTGTGCTGGTTATGTTAAGTTATTCTCTCCTAGCTGTTTTGAAATACACAGTAGATGACCCACTGCCATCCCCCTGCTGATTTATCAATAGTAGGTCTCGTGTTCCCATTAGGCTGTGTGTTTGTGCACATTACCAGCCTCTGCCCATCCTGCTTATGAGTGGGCTCTGCTGGGCCCTGTTGACCACCTACTTTTGGCCTCCATGAGATCTGCTCTCAGCTCCTGCTTATGCGCCGTTTCCTTGCTTGACTCGTTTGCTTAACGTAATGTCCTCCAACTCCATCCATGCTGCCGCGGATGACAGGGCTCTCCGCTGTGTGGTGGAGTATTGCTCCTGTGTGTGTTCGGGCCACGTTCCCTTCATCCCCTGTTGGCGGGCACTCAGGTGATTCCAGACTTTGGCTACTGTGGATGGAAGCTGAGAGCAGTCACTGGCTTTATACTCGGGGGACGTGAGCCACTTTGATGTTCTCAAGCAGCCTATCCCCAAAGCCCTCCGTAGAATGCCGCATTCGTTTGTACTCATGGCTTCTTCCACTAGGATGAACAGCTGGGAAGGGGCTTTGAGTGAATGCTTGGGTTTCTGTCTTTAATTGGTACCCAGCTACACTGGCCAAGTAGGGGTCCCAGTGACCCTGGACACTACCTCACATAAGGTCCAAAGATGCAGTTAGGTTCTTTTTTTAACACGCGGTGGCTCACGCCTGTAATCCCAGCACTTTGGGAGGCCGAGGTGGGCGGATCACAAGGTCAGGAGATCGAGACCACGGTGAAACCCTGTCTCTACTAAAAATACAAAAAATTAACCGGGCGCGGTTGTGGGCACCTGTAGTCCCAGCTACTCGGGAGGCTGAGGCAGGAGAATGGCGTGAACCCGGGAGGCGGAGCTTGCAGTGAGCCGAGATCGCGCCACTGCACTCCAGCCTGAGCTGGGCGACAGAGCGAGACTCCGTCTCAAAAAAAAAAAAAAAAAAAAAAAAAAAATGCTTTTGACCTGGGTAAGCTATGGCATTATCAGTTAGAGTTTTTTCATATTGGAAAGGTGTATATTTTATTTTCTAAGAAGGAAAGAAATCCTCTTAAATACTCTAACCACAGATTAAATCATGTCAAGGAAAGAGGTACTATTTTGGGGGAAAATGACCCCTTCATGTCAAAGATCAAGGAGATGACTTACATTGTTTAATTGAGTTAATTATGAAATCTTAAGTGGTTTTAAGAAGATGAGCTGTGGATCCTACAAGACATGAGACTGATACTGATTTAATGTTAGTCAGCCCTGGCAGAATGTGGCTAATATTTAAAGCTTGCTCCAGTATTGCTTGATAGATTGTAAGTTAATGTAAAGATCTGTTTGACGCTTTTATTTTACAAAATATTATTGAGAAAAAGTTTGACAGCCAAGGAACGGCCTTCAACCAATTTCTTCCTAATTTCTATCACCAGAAAATTTTGTCCTGTTAATTCCAGAATTTACTTTTGGAAAGTTCCCGTAAGGAGAGCAGAGGTATTGGTGGTTGAATGGTGACTTGAATTTAGGTGAAGATCGTTAAATATTTCATAGTCATGTTTGTCTTGGTGGTTTTAGCAATTTTATATTAAACTTAGAACTGTGAGTCAAACCAAATGTGTTCTTTTGCTTTTGTGATACTCCTTTGTATGACTATACTGGTAAAGAATGATAAAATGTGTATTGGGTATTTTTTCTGTGTAGATATTAGGATTTTTAGGGGAACAAATTAATCATTCTTCTAATATACACTGCTGTGTGTTGGGTCCTTTGTATATTAGTTGAATCACTCTAATGAGGACCACTTGAAAGTCTGTTTCTATAGCAGATGTTTTATATGTTGACTTGTGTTATGCAAAATCCTTCATCCTCTAAGAAGACTAAGCAATGGGTTGGAGGAGAGATTTAATCACCCATTAGGTCTATTCCGAATGCTCAGAATTGAATGCAAGTACTAATTATGTTTTTGAAGTGAGGTGTGTGTGTGGTGGACTCCTTTTTAGGTCATGGGAGGGAGGTAAAGCGAAGATGAGATTTGCTGATGAACATTTGTGCATATGCTAGTGGAGAAGTCATATGACTTGACTGCACCTGCGTACTCTGATTTTGGTTTCGTTAGTGTCCGTAGCCACAAGCCTCAACTGCCTCTGGGACCCACCCTGAGGGGCTGTGGTGAGGGTTATTACAGAGTCGTGCGTCTTAGTGAAGGGCACAAACGGCCTTGTGGGCCTACTTTGGCTTTGTTTGAACGTCTAGATTGTTAAACTAAGTTTACCATTTTGAGGATTATAAATTGTGATTCTTGTCTAAGAAGAGGTTTCTGTTGTCTCTGAAGACAGGAGCCCCAATACAGATGGTCCCTGGCTCCCAATTGTTACATATCTGATTTTTTTTTTTAACCTTGTGATGGTGTGAACTAGTCACACTCAGTGCATTGTTTGGCCCAAGATGGGCTGCCTCTGGATGAACCCGTTGTAAGTTGAAACTATGATGTCAAATGCACTTTCTATTTAGGATATTTTCAGCTTACGCTGGGTTTATTGGAACAGTTTCATCCCATGGTAAGTCAGGGAGCATATGTGCTCATAAAAGTGGAGACGATCTCATAGATACCGTGAGATATAATGTCTCTGATGTTATAGAGATACGATGAAAACAATCAAGTGGGACTTGGAAGCCTTGGAGGGACTCACATGGGCGGCTCCTGGAATGCAATCTTGAGCGCCACTGGCTTCTGGATGTGACATCTGTACCTTCTGCTTAGCCCAGTGTGTTATCGGCTGCTCTCGAGGGCAGAGAGGTCCAGCGTTCCTGTGTTTAGGTATTTGAGCTGCCTTAAGAGGCTAGGTCAATTCTCACTGGTGTCTTCAGGGCTTTAGGCCTTCTGAACAAGCAGGAGGAAGCACGACTTTGTAGAGCTTTGGAAATCTCAATGGACTTCAGGGCCATCCCCTTTGGCAGGAGAGAGCCCCACTGGAGGCGAGCAGGGTGCCGTGCGGGCCTCTGCTGGGCCCAGGCATGTACGGACGTTGTGAGGGCCACAGGACACAGATCGGTCTTGGTTCACAACTGGTGTCGATGGCCACGCAGCATTTCTGCCAGGTACATGAGTGCGGGGACTTGGGTTTTGGGGTGTGCGTCCTGGTTGCCTAGTTGCTTGGAAGACCCCCATTCAGACCCCAGCCTGAGTCACCGTGACAGGCCTCCTGCTTCACACGCCACACGGAAGCCGTGGCGTCGGTCACTGACGTCCACCAGCTGTCAGATGTGCGTGTGTATCTTCCTTGGTCTCGGGATGTGTCTTGTTTTGAGGTTATAGTAAACGTTCTTTACAAGGGGTTTTGGATTTTTTATGTTGTTTGCAAGGAGGCAGCAGGGAGTGCTTGAGCAATGAGATCCCCTTTCCAACCAATACAATTTCAGATCCCAGCAGGTAATTAAGGCAGCGGAGCTGTGGGATCACCTTTCCAACCAATGAGAATTCAGATCCCAGGAGGTAATGACGGCAGCGGGGCGGGTGGCAGAACCCTGAACTGTGGCTGTTTCTGGTGTCTTGCCCCGCGGACAGAGCGTGCTGGGGCCTCTGTGGGGTGAGTGGAGCGCATGAGCTGGGTGCTGCTGGGCCCTGGCTGGCTCCCCAGCCCGGGGTTTATGCAGGACTCGTTAGACAACTTGGAACCCAGAAAGCAGCACGAGGAGAACGGGATTGTGCCTTTCTGGATCCTTGGTGCTTCCCAGTCTCAGACACTGAGTAGGCTCTGAGGGGTCTCGCCGGGAAGACTTGCACAGTCGGCCCCCAGGATGGAGTGGGGCTGCAGCGGGTCTTGCAGGAGCTGGAAGTGGGGGTGAGTGTCTCGCAAGCGGGACCTTCAAGCGGGCCCAGCAGGATGCATCTGTGGAAATGGTGCCACCTAACGCAGGGCTGCGGCCAGCAGGACCTGAAAGGCTACAGCGGGCTGTGTTTCTGCTCTCTCTCTCGAGTCTCTGCACGGTTTTCCTTGGTTTTTGTCTGTTTGGAGGACGCTTCCCCCTTTCTTGCGCTTACCTAGCCTTCTGAGCTTCTTTGTTGAGTATGACAAAGCCCTGAGAAGGCATTTTTATCGCATAATTGTGTTATCCTGGTGGCTGGATAAATGACCTGCAAATGTGGGTGACTCAGTAGCTCTGAGGGTGTTCAATATCCAAGACAGAGGTGGGAAGGAAATGTTCAGGCAGGCATCAGAGGATCTGTTCTCTGCTTTACACTGGGGCCCTGGTTTGCTGACAGTCTTCACACTCGATCCAAAATGGGGGATAATGAAGTCTCACGGATTCGGCTTCAGCTGAGAGTTGCCTCCAGCACAGTCTTGTGTGAGTAACAGTTTCTGTGTTTGGTGCGAAGGGCGGGCGTCAGTCAGTTGATCTTATTTGTGGTGGTGCTTATGGTGGGTTTTCCGTAAGGAATGTAGACTTTATTAGCTTTGGCAAGGGAATCCTGAGTGATAAACTGGAAGAATGTCTCAGGAAATTCTGGAACCTGCAGTGAATCTGGAATCTGTATGAAATTGAGATTTGGATTCTCACGATTTCCTAATGCTACCCCGAAACCCAGTAGTTGAGACAGTCGTAGAGCTTCAGTTGTGCTGCCCCGGTTCCCCATTTTCAAAGGAACACGTTGCTTTCCTCTAGAATGTTCTCAGCTCTGAGTGCTGCCGGCAGAGTGACCAGCTCTCTGCATCAGAGGGGAAGCCAGGGCTGCGTTCACGGCGTCGCGGCAGCCGGGAGCTGACCCTGGACCTCAGGCACGTGTGATGCTGACCATTTTCTGTAAACTCCAAGGGTGTAGTGGTCTCCTTGGCCGCTTACAGTCTTCTGAAGCTTTTGATGTGTCTGCACTTTGTAGATTTTTCAGAAGTAGACAGCCTTTTCCCACACCCTTGGGCTGAGTTTCCTCAGAGGCTGGTGTGTGGGAAGCACCACACCCACATTCTGACAGGGAAGACTCTGGTGCCCAACTGAGGTCAGAGTGGAAATTTGTTCTTCCTTCCCTCCAGTCTGGTCCAGCTGCTCCCTGCTTGGCCAGAAGAAAATCATGCTTATTCAAGTCGTAGGCAAACCCCCGAAGTCAAACATTTGTCTTTTTTCTTTAATATGCCCATTTAGTTTATATGGAATGATAGCTAGAGAAATGCCTTTTAGGGGAAAATTAATTTCCTTAATTACAGAGAACTTTTTGGATAAAAATCAGGAGGCTATTTTGTCATAAGATCTAGTTAAATACTACAGTGGAAAGCTCCTTATATTTGATCTTACACTTGGGCCCTGTGTGCGTGTCCGCATGCTCGTGCTCATGACGCCAGGCGCAGATGTGAACTACAGGCACAGTACATACTTTCTGGTTGCTTCTTTGAACGTCTTATTGCTTGACCTCTCCGACTCAAATGTTGAGTTATGTTGATTCTGTTCAGAATGTTTATCCCTCTGTCTAGGGTCGAGTCGTCTTTCAGGGAGGAACCGTCTTCCTCATCTCTGTCTCCTACAGTATTGTATATTTAATAGTCAAATATTTATAGGTTACAAGGGTGACTGATCTGTTCATTAGGAGGAAAACAATGCCAATTTTCACATCATTAGAATGGACTTGTTAAATGATTGTTAGTATAATGAAGTTTCCATGGCAAAAGAGGCTTTGCAGATGTGAGTGTAACGGACAGTGAGATGGGGGAGGACCCTGGGTTGTCCAGGTGGGTCCAGTGTCTTCACATGTGCCTTTTGAGAAGGCAGTACGAGGGTCTGCCTCAGAGGAGGAGACCTGAGGACGAGATAGAGGCCAGAGGGCTGTGGGGGTGAGGGCGAGTGTGGGGCAGGGGCAGGGTCCGGAGGGGTGCAGGACTGAGGCCGGGGCAGTGGTAGGAGGGGTGTGGGGCTGTGAGCCAAGCTGCATGGTGGCTTCTATGAATTGGGAGACTCCAGGCAGGAATACAAGCTACTGACCCCTTGACTTCAGGCCTGGGACTCCTGACTTCCAGGGCTGAGAGGAGGTTTGCATTTGTGGTAGTTTGTTGCAGCAGCAATAGGAAGCTAATGCATTGTATCTGTTCTTCACCTCCAAACCTTTGAAAAGTAACCCTGTTGTATTGGCCTTTTGTGTGCCCTAAATTCTAATGAGATGGTTTGTAGGAAATAATGGACACAAACGATGGCAGAACACAAAGTTGGACAGAAGCAGCGTCTTCTGTGGTTCTGTAGTTTGGGTCTGGGAAGTTAGATTTCGGTCAGAGTGTGTGGTCTTGTTCAGCGTATACCTGGAGTACTTGTTCAGAGCTCCTGGGGGAGTGGTCTTTAACACTGTTAGGATTAAAACTCCAAGCACATCAGGGCCAGAGTTCCTGAGTCAGTGTTAGGCGACCTTTGAATAAGAGTTGGCATGTAGAGTCTGCCCACTTTACTAGTATGAAGCAGCAAAATCTTTTTTTTTTTTATTTTTTGAGATGGAGTCTCGTTCTGTCACCTAGACTGGAGTACAGTGGCGAGGCCTCGGCTCACTGCAAACTCCGCCGCCTGTGCTCAAGTGAGTCTCCTGCTTCAGCCTCCAAATTGCATGATTTATTTTCCTGTTTTATATACTTAGTATGTGAAAACTCTGCAAACTTTATTAATACAAATGACATGCCAGAACTTAGGAGAATCTGGCATTTTCCCATGCAAATTAGTAGTGATGTGGAATTCCTGGGCTGATTTGGTTTTATAAGACATGGGGCAGATTCTTTGCCTTATTTCTGTGGAACTAACAATTGTTAACCACCCAGCACTCTTACCTCCCCCAACAGCTCAGGTGAGGGGGTGTTACCCCCACTGTCGTGATGAGAGGCAGGAGACTGAGGCTTAGATGAGCAGGTGACACATTACTGTCCAGCCCCACCCACCCTGTAGTTTCCTGCCATGGCTCAGCTGTCTTCCTGCAAGAAAGGACAGACACCCTGGTGCTGGGTAGAATTCCTTGTGAACCCCTTTCCATCCTCCAGGGAGTTCTTGCTTTACAGTGGTGGCTCATGGGGAGTCCTCTGGCCCACTGAGAAAGTGACTCATGTTGTGACATTACTGTCTCTGTCCGGCTGCTGTCGATTGGGTGATTTGTAAAGAGACATTTATTGCTCACAGCTCTGGAAGCTGGAAAGTCCAAGGTCAAGGCAGTCCAAGGTCAAGGCACCTGCACATCTGGTGCCCCAGGGCCTGTGGCTCACAGACGGCAGCATCTCAACAGGTGTTGCGTGGCAGCGGTCGTCTCGTCAGAACTCACGTGGTGGAGGAGCAGGAGGGCTCCTCTAGGCCTCCCAACAAGGACACCAACCCCAGTCCTGAGAGCAGGACTTCCCAAAGGCCCCACCTCTTAATGTATCCCGTCGGAGATGGTTTCAGCATGAGGTTTTGGGGACATTCAGGCCAGAGCCATTGCTCTGCTGTGGTGTTAGGGCTGCATGGCATCATTACTGCAGCAGAGCCACAGCTTCTTATCTGCATTTGCTGCAGGAGGAAGACGCAGGTGCCTGTGCAAGTTGGGGTTCGGTGCAAGAAGTGGAGACTCTGGGAATCTTTGCAGGAGGAACTTAAGGGCTTTGAGAACTGACACCTTAGGACTGTAGTTTTCTTCAGACTGTAAAAACCTTGGTGTGTGACAATACTGAACATTGCCTGAGCCCTGTGATCCTGTAAAACAGTGATTGTTAAGACATTCCCCCTCCCCACAACTGCGCCCCCACTTTTACTGCAAGAAGCCCCTTCCCATGTGGCTTAGGCTGACTGGCGGATGACCATTTACCGAGGACAAGACCAGATACAGGCCTTCAAACCCCACTTCTCAGCCTTATAAGTGATTAGCTAAACTGCCTGTTCCCACTGATCAATCACTTCCCACCTTGAAATGGTTCTTCGTGGTGCAGTTGCGACTAGGGGGGTGGACTTGTCTTTGACTGTCGCCTTCCACGGGGGACAGTTAGGGTGGGCAGGAAAGAATTCTCTGCTACAGGTCTGCATTCCTGGCTGTTTCCAGAAGTGGGATTTCTGGTGCCCTGGAGTGTGGGAATGGATTTCTAGTGTCCCAGCTTCAGGTGGAGTTGAAATTGAGTGAGGCAACCCACCACACCCATCTGGAGCCAGGAACTAGAGCCATTTTTAAAGTGGCAGTTTCTCCATAAGATTACCCAAAAAATGCGCTCAGCACGTTTCTTTCTTTCTCATATGCATTTGGCCATCTAAAATGGGAATGGTGGTTTTTTGAAGCATGGATGTAGTTTTAAATTTTGAGTATTGTAAACCTTAATGTAGCTTCTTAAAATGTTTGCCTGATTATCTGGAGATTTACTAAACCTTTGGAGTGGTAATAATGAGTTGATCTATATGACTTTGCTTTCTATGATGCAATGAAAGTACTCTAATTAAAACCTCTGCAGTTGGGTCAGCAGGCGATTGGCCAAAACAAATTCTGCTTTTTGGGTTTCTTTAACCAAGCAAGGGAGTAGAGTGTAGGCTGAAGTGGCAAATTCATTTCAGAGCACGCCAGAGCCCTCAATGATTCAGCAGCCTTCTCAGGTGAACATGTAACGTGCCGTGAGTCTTGGCAAGCCTGGCTACTGAAGTGTGCACGTGACACCACAGAGCCACACCTAGGAAGATGTGGTTTCTGTAACAAGCTTTGGAAAATCAAAGTTCAACTAAATTATCCAACTTTGTTACAGAAAAAGCTTAGACCAGATGGCCAAAGACCTGATTGTTTCATGGTTGAGACATGGTTATAAAATCGCCCTTACTTGGTGCCAATCAGTGTTGGTCCACAGTGATACTCCTCCAACCTCACTGAATAGTTTGGAGACTGATATGAGACTATGAAAATCTCCTTAAGGTGAAAAGGGCTCTGGGGCACCCGGGAATATCCGCACACCCGTGGCCATTCCCCTATAAGGTGGAGAGGACGGCTGGGTCACGCGGGAGCATCAGCACACCCGTGGCCATCCTCTTTAAGACGGAAAGGGCTGCTGGGGTGCCCCGCAATATCTGCACACCGGCGGCCATTGTGGCTGTCCCCCTTTCTGCTCAGTCACCTCTGTGTTCCCGCATTCAGGCTTTGGGACACTCATGAACAGCTCATCCCCTGGGCTGGTGAGGAAGGAGTGGGAGGTTGTTCTGAGGCTCTGTCACTGTCTGCCCTGTCATGAGCTGGGCAAGGCAGTGGCAGTGACCCTGGAGGAGTCTGGTCAGTGAGGGCTCCGGCAGGAAGTGCTGAGGCTTGAGGTGGCTCTGCCAGTCGTAACCAAATGTCTTCCCTCTTATTTCCATGATTCCTTCTAGTTCTGCACCTTGCACTGCAGAGTCTCTGTGTGTCTATAAATACACATGAGTTACGATACAGGTGTCTCTTTCCCCTCTGTCTGCGGCTGGGCCCAGGGAGTGAAGTGCAAGACCCCCTTACTGCTGGATGCCCACCAGCACGAGGCACTGCCTGCCCTGCTGACGAATGCCTACAGCGAGTCCTGGAAGCCGCCTCCTGAGCACCTGGCCTGTTGACGGTGTATACGGGAGACAACGGAGCTCCCCTTGCCCCACCCTGAGCAGAGACTGGGGAGGCGGCGGCAGCACTGCCCCCATGGTGCATCCTTGGTGCATGCAGGAAAGTCTGTTCATGCTTAAAACACAGCCCATCCTCTCAAAAGCAGGATGACAACCACATTTACTTCTGGAATCTTAAAAAAGGGCCCGTCTCTTTGAGAGAAGAACATGGCATGTATGTGTGTACCTCCTTTGTTTTTTTTTTTTTTTTTGAGACAGTTTCCCTCTGTCACCCAGGCTGGAGTGCGGTGGTGAGATCTCAGCTCACTGCAAGCTCTGCCTCCCGGGTTCATGCAATTCTCCAGCCTCAGCCTCCCAAGTAGCTGGAACTACAGGCACCCGCCACCACGCCTGGCTAATTGTTTGTATTTTTAATAGAGAGGGGGTTTCACCGTGTTAGCCAGGATGGTCTCGGTTTCCTGACCTCGTGATCTGCCCACCTCGGCCTCCCAAAGTGCTGGGATTATAGGTGTGAGCCACCACGCCGGGCCGTATGTGTGTACCTCTTTACAAGTCTTGCCTGACCTTCGCATTTAAAAATTAGTGAAAAACTTAAGGATGTAACTGACAAGAACTTTATAGGTTTCTCCAAGTAAAAATTTGGAAAAGTGAAGTGAACCCATAATGTGTTTTATTTCTATGAGTCCCACACTTGGATTTTTAAATGTGGGCAAAACATCTGTATGTTCTTCAGCCTGATTTCCGTGGAATCGTGAATGAAACGTGCTGAAGTTGCCGTGCGGATTTTGTTATGTGGCGGTGACAAGTGGGGCTGGTCATTAAACAACTGGAGGAACCCTGTCCTTTCTGTGCTCCTGTTGGACACTAGGCACGTGCTTGGGTGTTTTCTGTGTGTGTGGACAAGATGACGACAGAATTTCCAGATTCACACGGTGGTATCTTCTCCCTTTTCTGTTAAAACGTGTCTTCTGCTGCTTCTACATAGACCAAGTGTTTCTTTCTCTCGCCTGTCTACATAAACGCTGTTTAACAAAAACCGTATTGTAGACTTGTGAAGCTGAATTCCACATGATCAAGCAGATAGAGATGACTGAGTATACTGTTTTGTGGAAGGAAGGTTTAAAATGATTTTTAGCTTTTTCCCTGAAATAGGGAATACTTTTAACTTTTTCCCTGAGATAGGGAATAATGAAATGGGAAAATAATTAAATTTTCCCATGTAATTGTTAGATTATATTTAATTATTAGATTATTCATGTATTGCAAGGGAAAAAGGAACTAGATCACCCCATGTACCCAAATGAAAATTTAAAGGGTATGAGCGAGTTCATTTGAACTCCTTTAATTTGTTTTTGTTTGTTTGTTTTTGACAGTCTCACTCTGTTTCTCAGGCTGGGTGCAGTAGTGCAATGACAGCTCACTGCAACCCCAACTTTCTAGGCTCAAGTGATTCTCCTGCCTCAGCCTCCCCAACTGCTGGGATTTACAGGCGTTAACCACCACACACAGCTTATCACCTCTTGGAGACTAGCTTTGAGTTTGGGCATTCACTGAACTATATTTTAGTTAATTCTCAAAGTTTGTCACTGTTTATCTTTAATTTGGTAAAAATCTACATGTATTGTAAAATGCGTTACATTTCCTTAGCATTCACGGATTCCCTGTTAGTGGGGCAGAGACACAGAAGGGCAGAAGGCGTTCGGACATCATCAGGGTTGCAGTTGAGTCCTTGCCCCGAACACACTGGAGCTCTGGGCTCTGTGGTCCCACGGGGGTCCTCTGTCCACTGAGGGGGACGGGTTACCTGGAAGGTCCCTCCAGCCTCTGCAATTTTGCCCTTTTCAGGTTAACATCTCATCATTGTCCTGGACAGCACTGCCTTTCGTTCACTGATCCACGAGTGAACAGCTGGTCAGTGGCCAGTGCTGCTTCCTTCAGCTGGGAGGTGGTGATGTGATAACACTTCCGTGGAAATTGGTTCTTGGTGTATTAAGGGTTCAGTTGTATGTTTATTTTTAATCTGCACCTCTGAATTGGTCTTTTGATTGCAAAGAGATTGCTTACTGGATTTGTTTCTGAATATTTGGTGGATAACAGGAGAACCTTGCTTATCTGTGTGTTCATTTAGTGTGTTTTTGCCAGGCATTTATATGATAGTGTTAGCCCTCAGCCCACTTTCTGTGTGTGGTGGAGTCATTGAAATCATTTATGTGAAGTCTCTCCTCTTTTAAGGCCAGAGGACGTGGGGTGGTGTCTCCCTAAACTAGGGGGAAATGGCATTGTTCTGCCCTCCTCCCTGGGAATGCTGGTGTTTCCAGGTCTCTGAACTTGGCTCCCACACTGGGAGAGTAGCTGTGGCTTCTGGAGCCCGTTTTGTGCGGGACTGACTCCTTCACTTGCTTTATTCCCCACTGCCTTTGCTGCTTTATGACGCAGGGATGAGGGAGTTGGGCCCGGGGGCCTTGCCTGTGCCTGAAGGGCCCGATGCAGAAAACTCCTCATGGGAAGGATGTTCCTTGAGGGCAGCTTTTGGAGTCTTTTCCTACTTTTAACTGAGAAGCAGCTATTCACATGGTTCTATTCTGCTGGTGTGTTTCAAAATAACTGGTGTAGAGTTGTGAAGATGTCCGAGACACCCATGATCCACTCCGGGCCAGTGCAGGACATTGAGCTCAGAATCCTTCAGACCATTCAGATGCCAAAGATTCTTGCTTGGTTATTCTCAAACTTAAGAGAATCTAAAACGCGAGCCACGGTATGGATTTTCTCTTGAGCCCCCATGACTTTGCCTTGTATTTTGGGCATGAATGACTTCATCAAGGGGAAAGAATTTGAGGAAGGAGCCTCTGAGGCTAGAAGGGGGGTGGGAAGGGGCGGGGGGAAGAGGAGGGAAAAGGAGCTATAGAGGGAGGAGCCAGGCTGGGGCTGGGGCGTCTCCCCATGATGCTCCCCCACCCCTGGCGCGAGGCCCCAGAGACTGACTGATTTTCCCACAGGAAATGTGTATGATTGCATGTCTGTTTTGTGGGCTGGCCATTTGGATTGAGGGAATGTCTGTGTTGTGATTCCTTATTGATTCGAAGGTTGGAAAGGTTTGTGCTCAATACAGGGGTCTCTTGGTGCGATGGGAAAATGTGATCGCAGCCGCATTCGGGGTGGGGAGAGCCCTCGAGGCCCTCAGTGGTGGCCGGCGTCAGCCTTCGCTTCCCTGGGTGAGCTGCCCTCAGGGTGGGAAGGGAGGTCCTCGGTGGTGGCCGCTGTTGGCCTTCGCCTCCCTGGGTGAGGGCTGCTCCATCCCCGGCTCTCCGACTCCTTGCCTGGCACCTTCCTCGTTGGAGGCCGTGATCCATCAACTTTGTCCACGCGTGTCCTGCAGACTAATGCTGACTGGAGGTTCAGGAGTGGTCAGAAGAGGCCAGAGGAGGCCCTCGTGATGCGAAGCTAAACGTTTAATGATGGCGCTGTTGAGTGCATGAGCCGCGTCAGCCCAAGAGTCTGGGTAAGAGGGAACCCCGCGGGGTGGAGGGAAGACTGGACAGATGGGTGCTTTCCTCGGCCCCTGGGAGCCCGGCCAGGTCCACGCTCAGACCTCCTGGTTTCTCCCATATTTCCATCAATAGCAAGGGAAGGACTCGGGGCAGAAGTAGTTCAAGGGCCTCTAAAGACTTATGTAATTGTTAATAGGCCTACTTTTATGCTTTCTTATGTATTAAGAGCAAATCATGATACAAACTCATTTCTGTTTGAAGAAATCTTTACTGCTCTCATTTTTGTGGCAAGCAACATTGATTCTTTGCTTAGTGAGCGTTAGTGCCCTCCTGCCCAGTGCTGCTGCCTGGCGTGTCCTCGCACACACCTCTGTCCATTGGTCTCCATTCACCTTTCCGCCTAGAATTGTAGGAGGGGCGCTGGGATCTTAGGGCTAGAAAAAAATTCTGAAGACCACTTTTAGGGGCGGCTTTTAGTCAGGGCTTCCAGAGAGACAGCCAGCCGGGTGTGCGTGTGTCTCCAGGGCGAGGCTTGCTGCAGGGGCTACAGAGTCCAAGAAGCCCCAGGACCCACAGGCTGCAAGCTAGAGTCCTGGGAGGGTGTGGCTTGAAGACTTGAGAAGCGGAGGGTGCAGATCCCACCGGGGTCTGAGGAGCTGAGACCCAGAAGCACGGGCTGCAGAAGACGGATGTCACTGGCCCATCAGCCAGACAGGTGGAGTGAACCCAGTTTTCCCCGCCTTGCTGTTTTACTCGGGCCCTGGGGGGATAGGGTGGTGCCCCCCACACCGGCGAGGATGGGTCTCCACTCAGTCCAGAGGCAAACATGCATCTCACACAGAAATAATGCAGAACCAGCCATCTGGGCACCCCGGGCACGCTCAGGTTGATGCACAAAACCAACGCCGCGCGTGGCCCTGACATCTGCGTGTTCGCATCACTCCACACACATTGCTCAGTCATCGCCTCGGTGAGTTTGTAAGCTCGTTGTGTGGTTCTGGGGCTTTTTGTCCTTGGTGATGACAGGCTCCCCACTGCCCCAGCTCAAGTATGGAAGGTGATGGCACCAACGGCTCCTTGTTTCTCAGACACTTGAGTGGGTGCTCTGTGCAGCCAGTTTCACCTGCAGCAGCATCTGTTCCCTATGCCGATTCCATTCGGAGTATGTGCCTCCCTTCTGTTGAGGGTGCAGCCTTCTTTCAGGGAAGAACTGTGTCCTGTTCGTCTATATCGCCTGTGGTGTATCTCATGGCTGAATAAGTAGCTATAGGATACCTCGGTGGCTGAATGATAGGTTCATTGGAAGGAAAACTTTATATTTTTTTTTCTTTTTGGGATGGAGTTTCACACTCAACGCCCAGGCTGACGTGCAATGGCATGATCTTGGCTCATTGCAAACTCTCCCTCCCGGGTTCAAGTGATTCTCCTCCCTCAGCCTCCCAAGTAACTGGGGCTACAGGCTTCCGCCACCATGCCTGGCTAATTTTCGTATTTTCGTTAGAGAAGGGGTTTCACCATGTTGGCCAGGCTGGTCTTAAACTCTTGACCTCAGGTGATGCACCCACCTCGGCCACCCAAAGTGCTGGGATTACGGCCATGAGCCCCTGCACCCAGGAACTTAATACCGTTTTTTTTTTTTTTCCTTTAAATCGTAATGGGCTTGTTAAATGCTTACGTGTTTTTTTTTTTAATTTATTATTATTATACTTTAAGTTCTAGGGTACATGTGCATAACGTGCAGGTTTGTTACATATGTATACTTGTGCCTTGTTGGTGTGCTGCACCCATCAACTCGTCAGCACCCATCAACTCGTCATTTACATCAGGTATAACTCCCAATGCAATCCCTCCCCCCTCCCCCCTCCCCATGATAGGCCCCGGTGTGTGATGTTCCCCTTCCCGAGTCCAAGTGATCTCATTGTTCAGTTCCCACCTATGAGTGAGAACATGCGGTGTTTGGTTTTCTCTTCTTGTGATAGTTTGCTAAGAAGGATGGTTTCCAGCTGCATCCATGTCCCCACAAAGGACACAAACTCATCCTTTTTGATGGCTGCATAGTATTCCATGGTGTATATGTACCACATTTTCTTAATCCAGTCTGTCACTGATGGACATTTGGGTTGATTCCAAGTCTTTGCTATTGTGAATAGTGCCGCAATAAACATACGTGTGCATGTGTCTTTATAGCAGCATAATTTATAATCCTTTGGGTATATACCCAGTAATGGGATGGCTGGGTCATATGGTACATCTAGTTCTAGATCCTTGAGGAATCGCCATACTGTTTTCCATAATGGTTGAACTAGTTTACAATCCCACCAACAGTGTAAAAGTGTTCCTATTTCTCCACATCCTCTCCAGCACCTGTTGTTTCCTGACTTTTTAATGATCGCCATTCTAACTGGTGTGAGATGGTATCTCATTGTGGTTTTGATTTGCATTTCTCTGATGGCCAGTGATGATGAGCATTTTTTCATGTGTCTGTTGGCTGTATGAATGTCTTCTTTTGAGAAATGTCTGTTCATATCCTTTGCCCACTTTTTGATGGGGTTGTTTGTTTTTTTCTTGTAAATTTGTTTGAGTTCTTTGTAGGTTCTGGATATTAGCCCTTTGTCAGATGAGTAGATTGCAAAAATTTTCTCCCACTCTGTAGGTTGCCTGTTCACTCTGATGGTAGTTTCTTTTGCTGTGCAGAAGCTCTTTAGTTTAATGAGATCCCATTTGTCAATTTTGGCTTTTGCTGCTGTTGCTTTTGGTGTTTTAGACATGAAATCTTTGCCCATGCCTATGTCCTGAATGGTACTACCTAGGTTTTCCTCTAGGATTTTTATGGTATTAGGTCTAACATTTAAGTCTCTAATCCATCTTGAATTAATTTTCGTATGAAAAAACTGCTTTAAAGTTCATATGGAACCAAAAAAGAGCCCGCATCTCCAAGACAATCCTAAGTCAAAAGAACAAAGCTGGAGACATCACGCTACCTGACTTCAAACTCTACTACAAGGCTACAGTAACCAAAACACCAGGGTACTGGTACCAAAACAGAGATATAGACCAATGGAACAGAACAGAGTCCTCAGAAATAATACCACACATCTACAGCCATCTGATCTTTGACAAACCTGAGAGAAACAAGAAATGGGGAAAGGATTCCCTATTTAATAAATGGTGCTGGGAAAATTGGCTAGCCATAAGTAGAAAGCTGAAACTGGATCCTTTCCTTACTCCTTATACGAAAATTAAATGCTTACGTTAATATTTATTTTTAAAAATGTTATCTGTGACCTTTCAGCTTTTCATAGCACTTCTCATGTGAATATTTTAAAAAGGCCCTTTAGTCGTGGGGGAGAAGGAGGTTATCCCTTTCAGCAGAGGGAGATGGAAGAACAGGCCCTGGTGGGTCTGAGCACAGGCAGTCACCCAGCCTTGGTGCTGGCTTAGGTCTGTTCTCCGTTCACCGTAGCCGCATCCACTCTCATTGTCAGCTTAAAAATAAGCTTTTTCCTCTTTCTAATCGGAACAGTTAGTTTGTTAACCATCACATTAAGGTATCGAGAATGATGGCTTTCAGGCCTCAGATATGACACAAGTAATAAATGCAGTTGACCCTGAACAACATGGGTTTTGAGCTTCGAAGGATCACTTATGTTAATTTTTTTTCCAACCAAACCCTTATTGAAAAAACCTGGCTTTGTGGAGGGCCGACGTTTCCTACATGTGGTTCCATAGGGTGGCCGTGGGGTCCTGTGGATACGTAGATTTGGGTAAACTCGGGGCATGTTCTGGAATCCATGTCCCTGTGTATACAGAGGGACAATTGCAGCTTTTTAGAAGTTTGTGTCCTGCCTTGTCCTAAAAAGGTTCCAAGGTGGATGCAAAATTATTTCATTCCTTTTGTTTTCTTGGTGGGATATTGATGTTTATTCTTCAGTGTCTAATATCCTGAGTGAACAGAGTTACCGCTTCAGGAACAAAGCCAGTCTGGAAACACATATTGAGATATCCACCTTTTCTTCATGGTTTCACAAAAGGCCATGATCATATTTTATTCAGTTGAACTGTAGGAAACTGCCAATATTTGCTGTTTTTGGCCTACAAAATGGCAAGTTCGTACGATATTAAAAACAAAGGCTTCCTGGATGGGGAAAATAGGAATCGGTAAGAACCTGAAGTTCTCTGTCATGGCCTCTGAGTCACAGGTAAATAAACCTGCGTGAGGGGGAGTTGACTGTACAGTATTTTCCTTCTGTTTTGATACTGTCAGAAAAAGGTCAGTTCCAATGTGTTGGGTCCCTTTGCCTCAGCTTTGCTGCAGAAGGGACTTGCCATTATACCTCTTGTTCCCAGTGCCCAGGAGGCTGATGCCACATAGAAGACCTGCAGGTCGGTGGATGTGAAACAGGCATCGGACATGCTGTGCACCTTGGGACGCATCTGAGAAGTGTGTGCTTGCAGCAGATCTGAGGTGAGGGCGTATTCCATCTCCTCTCCCTTCTCTGGCTTTACAGGCCTTTGAAGTCGGTCCTGGAAAGTGAAATTAGTTAATGCTGATTTAAGCTCCAGGTCAAAGCCGGGGGGCCAAAGAGACCCGCCCTTCACTAGTGGTGTGAAGCATTGGGCCCTCCCATCAGGAGGCAGCAGGGACTCGAGAAAGCCCCACATGCCCTCCAGTTCCCTTATGTTGAAATTTTTTGTACTCGGCCATGGCGGGTCATTTTGGGAGGTGAGTAGGGGATTCACATGGGGGTGTGCAGTATTCTTAGGTGTCAGGTGCGAGAGTTGAATTTGTAGAAGCTGTGCAGATAGGAAAGGGCCTGGCAGGGAGTGCTGTTTACACGGAGCCGATTTAACGCGAGGTCTGTGCTCTGCCTGGGTCCGTGTCTGACTGCTGTCTCCCAGTCTGCAACAGGACGTTGACGTGACTTGGCGCCATCGTCCCACTCTGTGTAGATGTCTGAGGATCTGTGCGCAGCTGCTCTGTGAGAATGCGTTGTGATAATGAACTGAGAAACAGTGAACAAACCCTGAATTGGTTAGCACTGGTTCCACGGCCACTTCTGCCGTGGTTGGAGTCATTCATAATAAAGTGTGCTGGACTCCTTTGCAGAGCTCTGAATTTCAGAGGCCCTTCAACTTGGCAGCTAACCAGCTGCTTCCTTCAGAAGACATTTGAGTCCCCTTTACCTGCCAGGGTGACCCTGGGAGTTTGAAGATGAGTGAGACAAGCCCTCCGTGTCTTGTGGATTTTACTGTCCAGAGGGGAGACAGATGTGGATGGTGAAGGAGGCCCTATCAGAGGTCATCGCATGTCAGTTTTATTTCTTCAGCACTTGCTGTGTTCAGGCGGTGCCCCGGGCCATGTGCAGAGCATCTGGGGACCCTGCCCATGGCATCCCAGGCACAGCTAGCATCTGCGCCATCTTCATACTTGGCCTGAGTTTTGAGGAAGTTACCGAGGACGGCTTCTGCCTTTGCTGGAGAGAGTTGGAAGTCAGGGCAGCCCTCCACAAGGAGATGATCGCCAGCTGATTCCTCAAGAAAGAGAGGTGGTCCCCACATGGGTAGAGCAGGGCAGCATGTACAGACCTGGATGTGGGTCTGGGGCATGTGCATCTGAGTGGGTTCTGCTGGGAGACAGCAGGGGTGAGGTGTGAAGGCAGTTGGAATTTACAGGATAAATTATCACTAAGGCGATGCCTGGAAAACATAAAATTGGGACTCTCTGGGGTAAACGTGGACTTAGGGTGACCCTGGGCGTGGGTGTTTTCAGGCTCTGAAGGCAGAGATTTAGGAAATTGGGGCAGAGCTAAGCCCCAGACGAGGATGAAGACCACCCTTGGGATGTTGAATGAGACAGGGGTGGAAACCCAGTGAATGTCCTGGGGGATCAGTCCAGCAGGCAGGCAGCAGAGGAGACCGGTGTCCTCAAAGGCCCCTTGGGCCTGCCTCTCAAAGTGCTGGGATGACAGGCATGAGCCACTGCTCCCTGCTGATACTTTTAAAATTTCTAAGCTACTCTCTCTCATACCCACTCCCGTATTTTTTTTTTTTTAGACCAGGTTTATGGGTATATTTTTTCCAAGGGAATCAAAAAGTTACCTGTTTGAAGTACAAATAACACCGTGTTTAAAAACCGAAAATGCCACTTTGCATAGAAGTTTCCAAATACCCAGTTGGTTTGAGCCTTGCATTGCAGTGTCACTACCTGCTCTTAAATTTCTACCCGATGTATAGATAGCGAGACAGGGACGGCTCGTACATCTTCAGGTTTCAATTCTACTACCTTGGGCTATATTTTCATTTATTTTGGCACAACTGTGGGTGTGGCAAGCAATGCCAGGGTATTTATTTTGAAGCGTGTCCAATAACAGTTGGGAAGATTTTCACATTTTTAGAATTTTCATAGTAATAGTTATAATTTACAAAGAATTTAAAATTGTGTAGTCATTATTTTGCTTTTTTCTAGATGTGCCCCGAAACAGGGTTGCTAACTATCATTCTACATCACAGGATTAATAACAGTACCCTTTTGGAGCAGATGCCTGTAATCAAGGAATTCGGCCTAGTCAGTTCACTTTAAGCGTGTTTAAAAGGTTGTCTTTATCCTAGTTGGCACCTGTGGCTATAGTTTGTTTTCACTGCTGAAGAATATTCCACGATGGAAGCCGTAATTCATCTGTTTTTCATATCGGTGGACATTTGGATTATTTTGGGAGGGTGTGTATGTCTATTCAGCCTTCATTTTTTTCAGGATTTTTTGTAGAAGATAATGTAACAGTGTAACATCCTCTGCTAGGGAACCAACACGAACCCTGATTACAGCCACACTGACTCTCACACAGACTCTCAGGCCTTGTTACCAACACACAGAACCATTTTCTTAAGTTGAAACACAGTAGCAGAACCTGAAGCCATGTGAACGGTTCCTCCGATCTTACACTTGGAATTCACTTTTTATTACTATGTCTGCTAATTAGGAAGCATATCAATTATACAGAAATCTGAGAATGTAAAATTATACGTTTATAACAGAAAAAACCTTATTTAATAGCCCAGAACACATGGCTATGTTTTTCCCTCATGCCCCGTCACTGTTTTCTTTGCTTGAAATGGGAAATGACACTTGAATGCGGTTTTCTAGCGACTGTTAGCCTGGCATAGTTCTTCAGAGACAGAGGATGTAAAGCACATGGAGAATTTCTGTTTGTGGATTGTGATTTCCCGGTCGCCTCATTCAGGCTGCCGCCGCCTTCCCCTCTGGCCGCCTGCATCGTGGGACGTCTGAGAAAGGTCCCTGTTTCATCCTCTGGAAATTCTGAAGAGGAAGGAGAGGAGGGTGTGCAGGGTGTGGTGCATTTGTGTTGGTCTTCCAGCTTTTATTTGGAGTCTCCGCTACCTTGGTTCCTGCCTTTATGTCCCTAGCTCGTGGCTTCATCCTTGTGTCTAACTCACAGGCAGACAGATGGAAAGGGAAGTTGTATTCAGCCAACAGCTTGATCTTATTCTCAAGGCTTAAATCGACTGGGTATTTGGAGACTTCTGTGCAAATGGGCATTTTTGGTTTTTAAACACCATGTCTTATTTGTACTTGAAATGGGGTAACTGGTTCTCTTGGAAAAAATATAGGCATAAAGCTGGTTCTTAAAAAAAAAAAAAAAAAAAAAAAGGGAGTGGGTGTGAGAGAGTGGCTTAGAAATTACACCAGTAATGGTCGGGAGTGGTGGCTTATGCCTGTAATTCCAGCACTTTGAGAGAAGGAGGCAGGTGGATCCCCTGAGGTTAGGAGTTCGAGACCAGACTGGTGAACATGGTGAAACCCCGTCTGTACTGAAAAGATGAAAATTAGCCGGGCATGGTGGCAGGCACCTGTAATCCCAGCTACTTGGGAGGCTGAGGCAGGAGAATCACTTGTACCCGGGAGGCAGAGGTTGCAGGGAGCCAAGATCGCACCACTGCACTCCACCCTGGGCGACAGAGCAGAAACTCCATCTCAAAATAGAAAAAAACCAAAAAACTAAACAAAACAAAAACCCGGTAATGAAAACCTGATTGCATCATCTGTGATGGAGATGGCGGATTATTTCATTTTTAGTGACAGGATGAATTGGATATGTTTGCAGTATTGATTTGACAAGGGAAATGGTGAGAACCAAATGTGCCGCCCAGCTTGGGCCTCGTCGTTGGCAGAAGACCATGGCGGGCAACAGACTGGAGATTCGGAGACCGAGGGGAGAATTCTCACGCCTTGACACTGGTGCAGTGTGTGCTTCTGGACTCCTGCTGGAGGGAGCTGCCCCTTTGCCTTGCAGGCTTTGGTGCAGTGGAGACCTTAGGACCTGCCCCTCCTGGCACACCTGTGGGTGTGGCGAGCAGTGCCAGGGCTGAGGCACAGGTGCTGAGCCCGGAACGTGGGACGGGAGAGGCTGCACACGCCGGCAGGCGTCTGCTCCAGCAGCCGGGGGTTTCCGCAAGGGGGCGGGGCGTTGGTTTTCCTCCTTGAATTTGGGTGGAGAGGGTGTCCTGGGGTGCTGTGTCTGCACTTGTGTTGCTCTGAGGTCAAGTTGTGGCCCCGAGTCCCTGTCCCTCTGCAAAGAGAGGGTTTGCCCATTTTCAGGTCAGATTTCCCTTGGGTCCGGGTCTCTAGGAGTGGGGCGCATTCCAAGGGGGCATGAGCTTTTTCAGTTTGTGTCAGGACATTTTAGGCAGAAGGAAAAGCTTGCTAAGATAATCTTACAGAAATGTTTGGTGCAGTGCCATTAACTCGTGGAATAAATGTGTAACTTTGCGTGGTGGCCCTCTGGAAAGAGATGCACTTTGAGTGCACCCTGGTCTGCTCGCTACAAGAATCGGCCGTGTCACCCCGCTTTCCGTGGGTCTGCAGGTGTGCGTGGTCCATTGCCCTGCACTGTGGCCATGGAAGGGAAGATGATCTGGAATGCTGGCGACAGTTATCGGTGCGTGTTGGTGTGTGCTGCTTTCTACAGGGGAGAACATTTCTGTTTAATAAACATCTCATCTCGATGATGACTGCAAGATATTTGAGTCTCATTCAGTAGTGTTTCTGGGTTCCTTCTGTTTTTATCTGCTTTCTAGCACTAGGCAAGTGAAGACATGGAAAGTAAAAACCCATCGAACTTGTAGAGACATGGTGTTGTGTAGGAGCAGACTGTAGCCTCTGGCTCTGTTTAAAGATTGTAGTAAACCTCTTACCTGGCACGGTCAGGGTGTAAATTATCTTGTTTAATCGAAATGTGTATGAGTCAAAGCTGGCGCCTGCATTGTTGATGAAATACCAGATTTTAAGGGAACATGTCAATGTGCTGTAAGATACCAACAAAGTTCCTCACTGAGGTTCGGCGCGGGTTCGGAGCAGCTGGGCCTTAGGTCACCAGGGTCGTCTCTGGGAGCAGATGCTCAGTGTGGGCATTAGTCACTTAGCCTTTCCAGAGCCGAGGAGCAGCTCTCTGTGGTGGTTTTTGAAACCTGTATTTTGAGTCAGTTTGTCCCACTTGACTCGAAGTTGCCGCGCGATTTCAGACCTTTGCCTCCACCATGCGCTCGTTTTCTTGTCCCCTGATAACTGCCTCGGTTGCCCCGGCCTGACATTTGAGCCTCGTCGTTTATGGACACAGGTTCCGTGGTGGGGCAAAGGCCGCGACTCCGGCTTGCACAGTTCTGTGCCTCTCACCATGGCTTATCACATCACTCCCGGGATCTCCCGTTTAGAGGAAGAGTGTCCCTTTCCTGCAGGCCCTGTGTGGTGTGGAAACCACCCCTACCTACCTTTCTCCTGTTTGAACTGTACCGTGAAGCTATTTCTGTTCTAGTCAACCGTCAGAATTTAAGGAACAGTGATTTATGTAACTTATCACACGCTTCTGAGCAATTCTTTATGAATTTCATTCTGTTGTGAAATTATTGCAGTTTTCATGGCTATGCTGGTCTCACGTTGTGGCCCTTGAAATGAATTCCCTTCCCCGTTGTTTGTTAAGGTTGTGCCTGGGAGCTGTTGAGGCCTCACCTCTGCTTAGGGCAGTGGCTTTGCTCTCCTGACAACAGGAAGAATCTTATTTAGAGCACTTCTAATGTAGTTTTTGCTTCCAGACAGAGTTACTTTTTTTCACAGAGACAGCCACTAAAGTCATAAATTATGCTCAGGATGCACACACACGGGTCAGCTGACAGAGTGGAGTCAAGAACAGATCCAAAGACGCAAAAGCAGTTCAGTGGAATTTGAGTCTTTTCAACAAATGGTGCTGGAATTATGGGACAGCCGTATGCAAAAGAGTGAAAACAGGGAGTAATTTCTGTATGAAAATTAAGGTGGGTCATAGCCCTGAATGTAAAATACCAAACTACAAAACCTGCAGAAGAAAGGGAAATTGTGGAGACCTAGGGTGAGAGCTCTTAGCCATACCATGATCCATAATCAAGGAAGAAAACAAGTAGGTAAGACTCATCAAAATTAAACTTCTAATATAAAAGACACCCCTAGGGAATTGAAGAGACACATTTTCGATAGATGGGGAGAAGATGTCCACGAACCATGCAGCCGGCAAAGGACTCGTATCCAGAATGCACAGGACTCCCACGGCTCATGACAGAGAACAAACCACCTGACTTAAAAGCGGAAGAGACCTGAACAGATGCTTCGCTGAGAAGGACGGGAGGATGGCCCGAAAGCATCTGAAATGACCTTCAGCATGACTGGTTGCACCGAGATGTGCACCGAAGCCGCAGTGAATTTGTTCACACCCCTGCTGGAGCGCCTGACTAAGGTCTTCCGACAGCCCCAGGTGATGGTGAGGACAGGCAGTCGGGACTCCTGTGCGATGCTGGGGTTCAGCACGGTGCAGACAGCTTGGCGGTTTCTTACAAAACTGAACTCACACAAACGTGGGTCCCAGTGACCCCAATCCTGGGTATTTACCCTAGAGAAACAGAATCTGATGTTTAAGAAAAACTGTGCCCAGATGTTAATAGCGCTGTCTATAGTTGTCCAAAACAAGTTACAATGTGCCACAGCCATATGTGGAATAATAAATACCCAGCAGCCCCGAGGCCTGGCTGTTGATCACAGGACACCCTGGGTGCACCTCCAAGCACGATGCCCAGGAAATTGTGATTTTGCGAGTGTTTTGCCACAACGCTCGCAAAAGATAGACCGGAGTCATGGGAGGACACGGAGAGGGTGGTTGCTGAGAATGGGAGGGTATGCTTATGAGGCCCCGTGAGTGGGTTTGGGGCTGTTGGACTGTTCTGCTTGTGTGATGATGATTATGGGAATATTTGTGCCGAAATTCACAGAACTGAACACTGTCCACTTTACAGTAATTTTTAAAAAGTGGTAATATGCTCATTTTCGGTACTGTTTTTAATGGAAGATGGAGTTTGCAGATGATTTGTCAGGGCAAGCCTGTTTCAAGAGTTTGTAGACAATTCGTTAGGGGCCTGTCTCAGGGCCCTTGGGTTGGGTTGGGTTGGGTTGGGTTGGGTTGGGTTGGGTTGGGTTGAGTTGGAAAAGCCTTCTCTGTTGTGGGCAGTAGTACGAGGCGT
This sequence comes from Macaca nemestrina, assembly GCF_043159975.1. Taxonomy (NCBI): domain Eukaryota; kingdom Metazoa; phylum Chordata; class Mammalia; order Primates; family Cercopithecidae; genus Macaca; species Macaca nemestrina. The sequence continues at coordinate 144,804 of NW_027257868.1, forward strand.
GGAAAGGATATTGCCAAGGAAACATGTAGAATCCTTTGAGGAAACGTGTATTTCTAACTTGCTATAAGATAGAATTGGAAATTGTAATGGTTTTGTTTTCTAGAGTCTTGGTAGAATAGGGAAGACAGTGTAATAAAAGCTAATTTTGAAATGAAGAATTTTAAAGATTTTCAACAGCAATTGCTCTAGGAAGTCACCCTGGAAATGTTTTTAAAGATGTTCAATAGCAATAGCTCTAGGAAGAGTCACCCTGGAGTTGCTTCTTGAGCATTGGTTTCCTGGCTGTATCTTCCAACTTTCATTTTTAAGTTTTGCTGTGAGTTGGGGATGTGTGGGAATAGCCATCCCGGCCCTGCAGGGGGGTGCATGTGCCCCGAGGCCTGAGGCACTGTTTCAACCTAGCTTGCAACATGGGGACTCTTGTCAGTGGCTGGAGTAAGAGTACCAGCCTGGCAGGCTGGGGGGAGCCCCAGGGTGGTCTGGGCACTGTCCTCCCTGCCTGCAGGATGGCAGCTGGAGGAGCTCGAAGGCTGCCTGCCTCGTGGCTGTCAGCGCAGCAGCCCCTCCTGGCCCTGGAGCAATCTTTGGGTCCATGAGTCTCTGCACCGGGACTTGCCTCCTGGGACCTCCGCCACAGTCCTGAGGGCCCTGGTGCCACTTTCCCGGTGGGACCCAAGCCTCAGGCAGCTGCGACCCCAGATTCGGTTGCTTTCCCTGCCATCTCATTGCAGCACGAGTGCTCATCTCACTCAATGTAGAACCTCAGGTTCCTTCAAGATCCCCAGAGATGGAATCTCCCAATTTAACAAGATAGTTGGTGACAAGATTTGAGCGGCACTGATTTAACTCAGCTTCCAGAGTTTAAGTTCCCAAGACACAGTCCTGCTCCTTCCCTGGCCTCATCCTGTGTGGCTGGTGTGGATGCGGGGTTTCCGGAGGGTGGGGCTGAGGCAGGTCAGCAGCCAGGGGGATGGCTCATTATTGATCGCTCAATGCCTTGATGATAACTAGGATTAATGACCTTTATAGGGCTGTAGGTTTGGAGTATATATATATGTGTGTGTATATATATACATATTTAAACGAGGTGGACACGGTTATCACTGCATTTTTCTGACATGAAACTTGGAGAGCAGAGGGTTTAGGAAACTCCTGAAGCCACACTATCAGCGGGACTCGGGCGGTCTGGCCTTAGACCCTGCACTGTTTGCCCCTCACCACGCTGTCAGCAGACCCGGGTGGTCTGGCCTTAGAACTCACGCTGGTCGCCCCTCCCTGCCACGTTGTGGGGATTTTCCTGCTTCTGGGCAGCATTTGATAGCTTGTGAAACAAGACCAAGACTTACTATGAGTGGATTTGCCATTATCTGAGATCCAGAACGTTTCCTGGACCTGGCGTTGCCGATGTCACGTAAGGGAAGGTAAAAACATTTTCATTGTGGTCACTGGGGCTCCTGAAATGGTATTTTTCCCAGTGAAAGTTTACTCATAAAAATCTTTTAACTCAATACTATGTGAACAGGAAGAAATGTGTTGGGCTCTAGTTAAATGTCTCAGAGCCACAGAAGTAAATGAGGGCACCTTCCGAGCACAGCCTCCCGGAAGAGGCCAAGGACGTTTGTCTGGAGGGTTTGCCATGAAGTAGGACTTGGGCAGGGCTGGTCTGCCTAGGGAGGCCTCTGCCATGATGTAGGTTAGTTGAAGTAGTTGACGGGTGGTGGCTTGAGGTCGGTGGTCCCCGAGGAAGCCCCTACCAAGGCCGGTTTCCGTGGGATGGAAAACTGCCGTTCAGTGGCTGTAATCTTGGCTTCACGGGTCTGACATACAATCCTGCCCTCGGATACTTGGATCCCAGCCAGGTCAGATGGCCCTGAAAGGACATTCGGACTGTGATGGCTGCACCCATTCTCAGCATCTGTAGGGTCTCCTATGTATGTCTGTGTTTCCATTTTCTTTTAGCACAATTTCTCCCAGTGAAGTCGTGAGAAATAGAAGGAAAGGTGGAATGAAGATGTGATTGAGGAAAGTGTGGTGTGGTCTTCGACCTTATTTTGCCTTGGTTGGTGCTCAAGAACTCCACCTGACCTCAGAGCTGAGCGTTTCTGCCAGGAAGTCCTGCCTTTTATCCTACCTCGAGGCCTGTTGAGACACTCCAAGAAGCTTCGTTAACAAATTGCCTTTTCCTTTTACAGCAGTTGGATATATTTGCAGCAAAACAAAGGAATAACCCCCCAATATGGTGATGAAATGCATTTAAGTATAGATAGCATTCAGTCTTGAAGGGCCTGGGATTTTAATCATCTTTGGGTCATGTAACAAGTGGTGTTGGTGATTAAAATCTCCTGACAGCTTTGTTCTGCCACGTTCCTCAGTTTTGAATGATGATCTTCCTGGTGTTGTACCTTGGGAGGGGCGTTTGTGTCAGTAGAGAGCAGAGTGGTGGTTCCCAGAGGCTGCGAAAGGACAGAGGTGAGGCCCCTGAAGGACACTGGTCTTCCTGGTTTAGGGGTTTGGGGCTCAGCCACCTTCCTGTGTCCGTGTAAATTATACCCAGGATCATTTTCACTCGCCCCACTTTAGTTGAGTATTGGAGCTTCAGGATATGTGTGCCCACGTCACCTGGGCTGTGATCCTGGAGTTGGGTGAGACTGATTCCCGGGTTTATAGAATTACTCTGGGATTATTGAAAACAGAAGCACTTGAGGCATTCATAATGCTATTTCCTGAACGTAATTTATGTTCAGTTCTTCAGAAACATTTATCTGAGGAAGCATCTATATTTTTGTTTTCTGCCACTCAGTGCTAGAAAGAATTGTGCAAAACTCAAGTAAGTGGCATTATTCCTCTCCCTCCACCATGCAAGCAAGATTAAAGGTACCTCTGGCTCCCCTCAATCTTCTCATCTGCAGGGTGCCTGGCATGGCAGTGTGCTGCCTTCCGTCTTCTTTTTGGGGAGAATTAGTTGTGTTTGTGTGTACTGCTCAGCTCAGCCTCGTGCAGTTGTGTGGATGAGGAGCTTGGATGCTAGGTGACCCTCCCAGGCCTGCCTCCCACCTCCCTAGGCCTTGTTCTAAACTGACAGATAAACAGTGTGTTTTGGAAGAGGACAGCAGCAGGGCAGGAGAGAGTTTGTTCAGACTTTCTCCTTGCACTGACGTTTGAGCCTTCATCCAGCCTGGGCACTTTTACAGAGCTGCGTTTGTGTGTGGCAAACCATTCCCTCCCAGTAACCGTGCTTTCAGAGGTTTGGAAATGTGACTTAACTCATCTTCAATTTAAAGCATACTATCAAATTTTAGTGTTGAAACTGATGTATTTTATGGCCTTTATTTGATTTCTCTTGATTTTTTTTCCCATATGAGACAGGGCATCTTAAGGGACACAGCCTGGTGTTGGCCCCCTTTCCTAAGGATGGAAGTGAATTCTGAAAGCCCTTTATGTAGGCAGCGAAGGCCTCTTTTATTTTGGCCTAGTCAGGTATATAATTCTTTTTCTCTTTGGTTTTTTTGAGACAGGCAAAAAAACCTTTTTGTTGCCCAGGCAGTGGTGTGAGCACAGCTTACTACAGCCTCAACCTCCCAGGCTCAAGTGATCTTCCTGCCTCAGTCTCCTGAGTAGCCAGGACCCACAGGCACATGTTCCATGTGTCCCCATCCCTGACTTAGTTTTGTATTTTTTGTAGAGATGGAGTTTTGCAATGTTGCCCAGGCTGGACTTGAACTCCTGGACTTAAGCAGTCCAGCTGTCTCAGCCACCCAAAGTACTGAGATCACAGGCATGAGCCACCGTGCCTGGCCAAGTGTGTTTCTAATTTCAAAATTAAGAGGACACCCATCCAGTTAATTATATCTCTATTGGAACATGCTGCTTATAGTGCATTAGGAAAAATCATCCAGAACTTGGAAAAGGAGCTGGACAGACACAGCCCTTCGAGGTTGTCTGATGAACCCCTGGGGTCTTTAACTATCTGGAGGGATGTACCATGTCAGACTCACTGTTGACCGGCTGAAGCCTAGGTTTCATGAGGTTATGTGTCAGCTTGTAGTACTTTCTCTGGCAAAGATGCGAGTGACTTCTGCTCAGTGACAGGCTCATCTCAGGGACTTCATGGCCTGAGGGACGGCAGCCTGTTTGAGCTGATCGAGCAATCTCGCACTACCCTTATTTTCTGAAACGCCTATGAGTGACTTCTCACACGGTCTTTGAAGCGGCTTCATGCCCGCGCTCCTTGGTAATGATCGAATGCTTTTTTTGACCCCTCATCCCTTTCTTTGGGGTGTTCCAGTCTCAGTTCTCATGATGTGTTCTGCTTCTGCAGGAATTTCTGAAGCTGCTGAGTGTAGAAAAGCACTGAGGAGGCTGTGCTCCCACCCCTGTGAGCCTTCCAGGCGTCATCCTCTCCCCTTGGTGAGGCAGCGTCCATGACACACCGAGGAGGCTGTGCTCCTGTCCCCCGTGAGCTTTCCAGGCATCCTCGTCTCCCCTCCAGGAGGACAGGAGGAACCTTTCAAACCCTTCTTAAACTTGTTTTCATGTCTTTGTTTTAACAGTTTTCTTTGCATCGTCTCCCTTATCCAGAAGTGAGGGTGAACGCCGAGTTATTCACGGGAGTCAAGAAACCACACGCAGCCCAAAGTGACGTTTGTTTCCCTGAAATGATTTGTGTGTGTTCACCTTAAAATGCAACTCAGTAAAACAGGTGTGTTTTGAGGAATGATTTTAAATTACCTAGGTAAAAATGTGACAGTTAAATTTCATCATCTGTGTGGGTGTCCACAACCCCCTTCTGTGATTGCGTGTGAGTTTGTGACTTGTGGTTATTTTTGAAGAAAGAAAATCTGTTGCTGAGGACTTCAGATGGTGTGCTGGGATTCTGTAGGGTGGACATCAGGGGCTTCAGTGTGTGGCTTCCTTGAAGAGGTTCAAATTAAGGCTGAGAGTCCCTACTCCAAAATGCTCCAAAACCTGAAACATTCTGAGCTTCCTCATGACACTCGAAGGAAATGCTCTTTAGAGCACTTTGGATTTCAGGCTGGGGATGGTCAACTGGAAAGTGAAATATTGCAAGACCCTTCTGGCCGCAGGAGCTTGGATAAGGACATGGAGGGGGCCTGTGCCAGGTATCCCTGGAGTGCGAGGCAGCCTGGGCTCTCTGACTGGTTTTTTGTAGGAGCCACAGAAGGGAAAAGAGGGTCAAAGTGGCCACGCCTGGCTCCTGAGAAGGCTGGACCAGAAGGAGGTGGATGCGGAGGACAGCAGTTGAGTCCCCAGCGTCCGGGACTCCTGTCCCTGGTGGAGTTGAGAGCCTCCTCTAGTTGTGGCCTCTCCGCTGTCAGCAGCCACTGAGGCCTGAAGGGAGAGGGGGCTGAGGAGAGGAGGAAGGATAGGCCTGCTTCTGGAGAGGGCCAGCATCGGCCTGTGCTAGCCTCGTTTGTTACTCCTGCGTCCAGTGTGCACGGCCGTGCCTCGTGGTGTAGCGGTTCCCGGGATGCACAGCGCTCTTGTCTGCAGTAACGTCTTTGTCTCCGACCCTTGGAGGCAAGTTACCTTTTTCTCCAGTGAAAAGAGGTAGAAAATCTTACAGAAATGCATTTGCTCTAATGTCTGTTTTCCGATAAGACATGGTCGCTTAGGCTAAATCTTTGTGAGGTCAAGACAGGAGGATCACTTGAGGCCAAGGGGTTGAAGACCCGCCTGGACATCATAGCAAGACCCCATCTGTATAACAGAAGTTAGCTGAGTGTGGTGGTGCGTGCCTGTGGTCCCTGGTACTCTGGAGGCTGAGGTGGGAAGATCACTTAAGGCTACAGTGAGCTGCTATTGCTCCACTGTACTCCAATCTTGGCGACAGAGCCAAGACCCTGTCTCAGAAAGAAAAGTTAAAAAAAAAAATCCAGAAATGTCATTTTCTTTTAAAATCATCCCAAAAGAAAAATCGTTTTTTTCTAAGAATGTAAAGGGTAACTGATACGATTCTTTCCTTGCATTGTTTCTCCTTTTCGAATATTTACAGTAGTCCGTCCACATCGTCTCTCATCTCATTACAAAGCAGCAGGTGTCTTTGAGGTTAGTGGTGTTTCTCTGTGTCGCACCTTGGAGAACAGCCAGCATGAAACCTCTTACCACGATCGTGCACATCGTTTGTAGTCCCAATTAAAATCCTCTCCAGAGACGCCTGTGCTGCTTATTATAGCAGAACTTTGGTTGTGCTGAAATGTGCATTCAGCTAATGGTTTTAAGTTCATATCTGAGATGATGCTGTATAATTCCTGAAGCGTATGGGATCAGTAATGATTGAAGATAATTCTGGCTGATGTCATTTGGAGGATATTTTTCACTTCAAGTTAAAACTTCCTTCGCGATAGTCATTTTGGGATTCATTTAACTATGTGCTTTATTTCATAGCTCAAATTTTCATTAGTCATTTCATACCATAGGATTTTGAAAGCAGATTTGGCAAAACCTTTCTAACAAAATGTTTGCTTATGATGTCCCAAGGAACAGCACTCAGAATTGCTGGTAACTGTGGTACATTTTAAGGCTGATGATAGAAGTCACTTGAATGGTAAGGGCTGCTTTGTGAGGCAGATGGGGTTTGAATCCCGACCCTCCTGATATGCAAGCCCTGACCGTGGCCTTCTCTCCTCTCCCCTGGGAGATGGGAAGGTGCCAGCATCTACCTCACAGGCCGTCCTGAGAACCTGGGACTAAGGGCTTGTGTTCCTCTTGCAGGTGGCACAGATGTGGGGGCTTGACGATACACACACTGCAGGCTGCCAGTGTCAGGGTAATCCAGTTTTAGCCATAAAGGTGGGATTTGCTTTGCTCCCCTGCAGACCAGGTGCGGTGCTGCTGTTGTAGCAGGTGTGTGGATCCTCTTGGGTGGTCCTCAGGTGGACAAGAAGTCACCGATTCGGATTCCCAGTGTTAGATGTGAGGGGACCATGGACCTCATGTGTTCAGAGGGGAGGAGTAAAAAGCTTCCCTTGTATTTCCAGAACTGTCTATCCCAGGAATGCCAAACCACTGGCTTTCACCTGACGCTGTCGTAGGTGACACTGTCTGGAAATGAGGACTCATGTTCCGCATACTTGAGCCAGTACCCGTCTCCCTCCAGGGCCGTGGCCCAGCCCTCCTCATTTCGCTGGGTTGCCAGCCTGGGGATCTGTAAGCCCAGTGACGTCTCCGGTCTCGGCCCCCGCTCCCCCTGGGGACAGGAGGTGGCTTCAGGAGGCTGGTGATGAATGCCTGAATGAAGCCGACTTGTGACTGCAGTTCTGTCTAAGGGCCTCCCCGGGTGTTAGATGTCAGTAAATGACACCTGTGTGTGGATCTCATGTGATGAGAGAAACAGTGGGGGAAACCAAAGCTTGTGGAGTCTACAGGTTCTGAACTTGGAGGTGTGTGCACCTGTGTACTTGGTGAGGGGTGTGACGTCCGGAATGAGTGTGCACGTGTGTCACGTTTGTGCATGTGTGGTTGAGTGTATTTAGCAGGTGTGGGTGGAGTGAGCATGTTCATGTGTGTCGTATGTATTTGAGGGTGTGTGTGGAGTGTGTACATGCATCATATTTGGTGAGTGTATTTGAGGGTGTGTATGGAGTACATACATGCGTTTGCGTGTATACTGTTGGGTGAAGCGGTGGCATGTGTGGAGTAAGCATGCACACGTGTATGCTGTGTGTGGGGTTTCTAAGTGGTCCTCCCCTGAGCCTGCTCCTGGGCCCTGCTGTCCTGGCAGCTTTACAGTTTGGTGCGTCTTTGATTCCGGAAGATTCTGGAACCAAATTCTGAAGCTGTGATCACAAACTTGCAGCCCTGGAGGACGCTGGCCTGTGGAGCCGGCACGAGGGTCTCTGTGCTGGCCTCTCCCTGGGCTCTGTCCACAGAAGAGCATGTCCGATGATTGAGCTGTGCGGGTCTGTGGCTCCCCAGCCTCGAGTCAGCCCTCGGTTCTGTCCCACCTCTGTTTTTCTTGCTGAGGGGCTCCGGGAAGTGGTGCCTGGGATGGCGTTTTCACCCTGGGGTTGCTTCGCCAGCTGCCCAGGTGCTGGCTGCCTAAGCCCTGCTGCCGTCCTGGGTGGACGGGGCTGTCGCGGGGACATCCCTGAGCACCCGCGGGAAGGCAGGTTTAGGAAGTGCCAGAGGTGAGTGGCTTCCTCTCACACTTGATTTTCTGGAAAGTTCTGGGTCTCCTGTTTTTCCCTAAGGGAAGTTAGAAACTGAGTTTCTCTTTAGGGGAACGTCTTTGCAGAGTCTGCTGTTTGAATGTTCCCCAGGTGTGGAATACTCGGGGCCATATGTGTTTGGGAGCATCCGTGTCCTGAGCGAATTCAGTAAGGAATGGAGAGAGGCCTCCTATCAGCTTGGCCTCTGTTTCCAGCTTGTTGAGGGTTGACGGCTGCTGGTATCCCAGGGAGAGTTAAACACTGGGCGGTGTGGGATGGGAATGTTTGCTCTGACAAGGACAGTGGGAAAGCATCTAAACAAACGTCGCTGTTCTCCGGGCTCCTCGGGGTCGAGCTTGTTTTGTGGTGTTGAGGGAAAGCTACCCTTGTTCCTGTTCCTCACCATTTGAAAGGTGTCCAGGACACGTTCCTCTGGAGAGGTGATGTGCGTGAGTGGGGGTCAGGTCGCAGGCTCCGAGGTTATTTGGGACCTGTCAACTGATTTCCTGAACACACAAGTGCTTGGTAAAGATGTTCCTGATTAGCTAAAACATTTCAAGAGGACGTGATAGCTGGTGGTTGTTTAAAGACTATCACAATTTTCCTGTTACTTTTTAAATGCCTGTTGAATAAGGGAGGTTTCACGTATTTTTCTTTTCCTGTCTGCATACTTGATATTTTGTTTTTTGTTTTTCATGTGGGTGTGCAGTTAACAGGATTTAGAAACAGTCTCAGCCCTGGGGAGACTTCAGGGCCGCCTCAGTCAGTGCTGAAGGGAGGCAGGGATTTGGGGGCTGCTACCTCCACAGGAAGGGACACCAAGGGCCAGAGGTCAGCAATCTCAGTGAGGTCACAAAGACGGGCACACCCAGCACCCTGGCCCATGTGCCTCTCCTTCACCTTTGTCTCTGCTCAAAGCTGCTCTCCTGGGTCATCACGGGTGATCTTTAGGCACGTGATTGGTTCTTGCAGAAGTGGTGTCAGGCTGTGGTCAGTGTGGGCCCTCAGGACTTCCCTGTTTTTGGCTCACATCAATATTGGGCAGTGGTGTATGTTTGCTTTGGAGTGGTAGATCCGGTGGATTTTGGCTTTGCCAACTCATTTAATACCTGTTCTCCTAGGTGCTGGGACCCTCTCCTAAGCCGCCTGTTCTCCTAGGTGCTGGAGCCCTATCATAAGCCACATGTTCTCCTAGGTGTTGTGACCCTATCATTAGCTGTGTGTTCTGCTAGGCGCTGGGACCCTATCGTAAACTGCTTGTGAGAGATCTCGGAGGTGCTCCTTATGAGGATCCGCTGCCTGACCTGAGGTGGAACAGTTGCAATTCAAAACCACCCCCCAGAAAAATTGTCTTCCATGAAACCCATCCCTGGTGCCAAAAAGGCTGGGGGACAGCTGGCCTAACGCGGGCTAAGATGTCAGTAGATTTTTGGACTTGGGCCTCAGTTGAAGAGGATTAGATTTTGAAAGGTGGGGTTTGAAGGCTTCTAAAGGGCAGGTTTTCATCTCCAGTGGGGCCTGGCCAGAACTGGGTAGAACTGACCCAGAAGCTGACAACTAGTCAGGCTGGCTCACTGCCTGTGTCCTGTGTGTGCAGCCTTGCTGTTTATTCAATTGTCTGGTGGTGGTGTGGATTCCATCCACAGCCTCAGAGTAGTGGAAGCCATTACTTCAAGGCTGACCTTATTTAACTTTATCAAAAAGACATGAAAATCATTTAGTATAAATCTTCCAGATACCTGTATCCTTTCTTTTCCCAGAGGCTTTTAAGTATTGCAACTTAAAAATCTTCAAAAATAACTTGAAAGGAAAACCTCTAAATATATTTTTGATGAGCACCCTTGAGAGCTTTAATATGTGAAGTAAATTCCCTTGACTTTTGTATTCCTAGAAACTCGTTCATGTTTGCAGATGACTTTGTATTTTGTCAACAGTGGCCACTGGTTGGTGACCATCAACACCTGCCGTGTATCATTTAGAAAGTTGGATGTGGATGTATTCACTTTTCAGACACACAAACACATGGGCTGTTTTTGGTTTTGATTTTTTTGGTTTTTTTTCTCCCCCCAGCTGAATTCAAGAAAGGGAAACAAGCAGACAGAGTAAGTACAAGAAAGCGTCTAAGTGGCTGGGTGGGGGATCCTACTATGGTGTTGGATTGTGTTCTGCCAGACATCGCTCCTCGAAAAGCTGACCCTGAAATGGCTGGCATTGCCCTCACCCTGGGACATTCGTCTGTCTCACCAGAAAATGAAGAATCTGCCAGAGTACTGTGAGTCAAATTCAGTCAGAACTCGATTAACTAAGAGGCTTTGTCTCAAAGGCCAAAACATGAGGACACATTTTTAATTTTTAAGGAGTGCTTCATTGTGAGTCAGTTCTGATGTGTACTGCATTAGGAAACCTCTGAACTTCCACGGTCAGGCCCAGAACTCTGAGGGAAAGTGGTTGTGCCCTTCCCACTGTTTTTGTCACTAGCTGTATTGATTTCCTTAAAACCCTTTTTATATGAGTTCTATTATAGTTTGAAAAAAATTCACTAGGTAGAACTGGAAGCGTTTGCGCTGTGTTAATACTCATGACCCGTTCTGGGTCTCGGTGTATGTGTACTGTATAAATGTACATGTGTGTATGTGGTGTACACATACTACGTGTATTTCCACTGCATGTATTTACAGTGTATAGGTATGTACACTACATTTGTGTCCTACACACGTGCATGCTGTAGGCATGCATGTACATGTGTATATGTGTGTATCTACGGGGATGATTATATGCACACTAGTTGGACACCTATCTGTTCTACATGTGCACATACATGCATGTATTTAATGCCATATACATACCTGTGTACGTGCACCATGTGGGTATGTGCACATTATTTCTGCAGATGTATATATACATATGTGCACACAAGCATGCATGTACACTATGCACACTGAATAAACTTCTGGATATGTACACAATAATACGTATACATGCTGCATATGTACGTACACTATTGCATATGTGTATACGTTTTATACGTTAGTGTACTGATGTACATTGTATACATGTGCATATGTGTACACTGCACATGTGTATGCATGCTGTAGTGCACCTACGTACATTGGATAAGAATGTATGTTATATGCATGTGTATACATATAGCAAATAGCATACCTGTGTACATACGGATGTGCATGTGTATGCCATATACATGTACATACAGGTTATAGTATACCTGTGTACACTGTATGCATATAGACGTGTGTACATGCTCTGCATGTACATACATGTTAGCATACCTATGTACATTTGCTATATGGATGTGTGTATGCTCTATGCTTGTACACACGTAGTGAACTTGTTTGTACACTATATATATTTGGATGTGTGTACACTCTATGCATGTACCCTACATGGATCTGGATGTGTGTGCACTCTGTACGCACGTAGTGCACTTATGTACACTCCACGTATTCGGATGTGTGTACGCTCTATGCAGGTACACGTGTTACAGTGTGCCATATACGTACATTATGTGGATGTAAATGTGTGTGTGCGCTCTATGGCACCAGGAATAGGGCTCCCGCAGGGATCCAAGAACGCACCATCTCGCTGGCACCGGAGCGTGTAGGATGAAAACAGTTGTTTGTTACAACCTAGTTGAAATTTGGCAGGTTACTCTACCCTTTGCAACGATTTAGGAACAGTCACTTCATTGATGTGTGTGTTCCTGAAATCATAAACAGCTCTGTGAGGTGTGTCTCATCCCCAGACGAGAGAGGGAACTGAAACAACAATGACTCGGTCACTTAAGTGAGGTAGAACTAACAGAGCAGCTGTCTAGCTTTCCGTATTATAACTTTGTCAGCAGCTCAATGAGAAATCGGCACTCATCAGGAAATGTGTCCACTTTCTACTGTTCTTTATTCGTGGCGTATTAACTGCCTCGTGTTATTCCTCACAATGTAGCAAAATCCCTCCTAGAGTTGTGAATATAAACAGTTCATGACAAATGTAGTATCTTCTTTGTAACATTGAAAACGATATGTAAGTTCATCTTCAGATATTGTTTGGAAGGATGAGAAGGAAGATGTTTAGGACAAAAGAATAGAGAGCTTTCAAGTAAACAGGGAAAATAAGGACTTTGTGCAAAATATTTCCAAATTTGGAATTTGAGAATACTAAATCTCACATCTAAGATCATAGGTAGTTTTTTTTTTTTTGGGGGGGGGGGGTTAAAATTAGTACTTGGTTTTCCATGCCTTTGGGAATTTCAGTCCTGATGGAGGATTGCAAGAATAATCTGATTTTTCAGAACAGAAGGGCAGTCTGTCTCAAAGGTAAATTCCAGGTTGTACCATAGAGAAATAGAAATTGCTGTCAACTTTCTGTAAGGTTCTTCAGTTCTTTCCTCTTCTGTGGTTAAAAAACCATCTCTGGGTTTAGTCTCAGCCAAGTTCCTCTTATGAGGTTGCCTCACATTTCGCACAGCTGTTGAGAGTCTTCATCATTCGTAGTTAACTTGTTAAAAGCAAAACCTTGTACTAGTTAGATCTGGGCTCCTTGAAGGCAGGGGTTTGTTTTATATTTTTAATAAGCAGCAGGGTGATGGCAGGGCTAGGGCCCTTCATCCCATCATGCATTCCTCTGAGCTTTCAGAGCTCTCACTGCATGCTGAGTGGTGTTGGCTGTTTAGGGTTTAAATAGGAAGACGAGGCTCTGCGACTTGGGACGCTCTTACTACCTTCATAGAGAGCTTGGTGACAGTTCAGCATGACAGTTTGTGACCCTGCTGTGTATACTTTGTTACGGCCTCACAGAAAGGGTATTGATTTAAACGTGACTAATTTCTTCATGTTTGTTTTTGCCTTTATTCCTAGTTACAGTCCTGATAATTTTTCTTCCTTTAAAATCTTGCTAATGGCTAGTGAATTAGTGATAAACTATATTTACGTGTTCTCTAAATCTAGCGATTTAATTGGAGGTCATTCTTCTTGCACCATGTGTCAGTGCTATGTCAGGATGGCTCAGTTTTACATTGTCAAAGGATTAACTAGAGCAGGATGCAGCCTTACTGGAAATTGCTCGTTTGTGAAATACAGGCACTTTATTTTTTGTTATACTCGAGGTGTGTTCAAATGTAAACATTTTGAGCCGTGTTAGAAGGATATACAAGATTGTAATGAAGAAAACAGCAACTTGATCAAGTACTAGCTAATGAATTTTATGTTTTAAGTATATGGACTGTGGACCTTGGCAATCAGTTCTCATCTTGACCTTTTATTGTTTTATTAGAATCTTGCTCTGTCATCCAGGCTGGAAGGGTAGAGCCCAGGAGTACAATCTCCATTCACTGCAACCTCTACGTCACAGGTTCAAGCGATTCTTATGCCTCAGCCTCCCTAGTAGCTGGGGTTACAGGGTGTGTGCCACCATGTCTGGATAAATTATTTTTAGTAGAGATGGGGTTTTGCCATGTTGGCCAAGCTGGTCTGCAACTCCTGACCTCAAGTGATCCACCCACCTCAGCTTCCCAAAGTGCTGGGATTACAGGTCTGAGCCACCAGCGCTGGCCTGACCTTCTGTTCTAATATTGGTTATTCAGTCTCGATGATAGCACCTGGTTGTATTAACTTGGGGTAGAAAGCACAATTGCAATGAATCTGGTTGTGTATATACGTGCTGACTTAGCGTTCATGGCAGCACTGTGAGGTGGGCATTGTTCCTGAAGGAAGGCCGATGGGCAAGTCGGGGCTTAGATACGGGACTTGTGGGTAATCACTGCTGTCCCATGGCTGAGATCAGGCCTGTCTGTCGCCTGTACCCTGAACTCTGAACACACAAACGAGCAACTGTCAAGAGTCGGTGCTCGAGTGTGATGTGGCCTGTGGTGTTTGCCTCGCAGCGCTGCTTTGGCTCGGGGCAACAGGGTAACAGCTCCCTCCCTCGTTCGGCTGCCTGGGAGTCCCAGGAGAACCCACTGATACCGTTTATAAATGCCGGACATCGAGCGTTCTCCTTGGTACCAGCACATCTGGAATTGGACAGCTCGGTTAGATTCTCGGCCAGCAAACCTGTACAAGAGTGTGTGAACTCTGCGTTTGCTTCGCCCGGACAAAGGTGAATTCGTGGTCACTACTGGATGGCAACAGGTGTGGCCTCAGGAGCAGCATGGAGACAGGCACCCGGGTGCAGGAAGAGCATCTGCAAGAGGGGGTGGGGAAGGTGACAGACGCAGGTGCGAGTTTAGCTGTTACCGTGGATGGGGGGTGTTTGGGTAAGACCAGATTTTCTCATTGTTGCCCCTTTCTGAAAAAGACCCTGAATTGACTTCTCTGTGGCTCCTCGTGCCTCCTTGTCAGGTTGGAGGAGACTGCTCTCCTGGCTCAGGCCCTGCTTGCGGCATCACGGAAGCTGCTGTTGCTTGCCCTGCCCTCCCTGTGACGTCCTCTGTGCTGTTGTCCGGGAACAGTTCTGCCGAGCAAGCTTGGACTCTGCTCCCTTCTGCTCTTGGATTTCGTGTCTGGAAAGCTTGTGTTCTTTCCTGATTTTTGATGATGCTGAGCTATGTTTTTGCAAGGATCACGCGTGCCTATAGCAGGGAGAAGCCCCTTTGCAATTTTAACATCTTGACGCTCTCAAGCAGAGCTTGCTATCGAAGTTGACAGCCTCCTGTGTTTTTGTTTTGGCAGAAACTGAATTTCAGTCCTAGGACAGCTTCAGCACACTTGTTCCTAGCTCTTCTCTCTCACTGCTCCCCTCGTGTGTGGCAGAAATCATATGCCCTGAAGTTTACCAGTCCCTTCATTTGAAAATCAGTTAGTGTATGTGATCCTCATGAGAATTTTACTTTTTATAAAAGCAATCGCAAAGACTGGGTTTTGCGAAACCAGTGTTTTATGTGTATATTAATTGCACTCACAATAAGCTTTGTCTTCTAAATATTTCATGTTTCAGATTAGCCCTGGAATCATGCCCTGGAGTAGTTTTGCTATTCCGCTTTTATTTTTGGCTAAGGTAAAGTTGAGAACATTGTGATATTAGATGTAGTGAGTCCTTTTAGTTTCTTCTATGTCTGTTTTCCTTTAAGCCAGAACCAGCAGACTGATACAAGTTTGTGAGCACCTGGCATCTCCCAGGCCTTTCCTGGGTCTTCCCTCCGCTGTCTTGTGGACAGAGCAGTCATTGGTGGAAGATGAACTTGAGAATCTGTGTGTGGAATTAAGTAAATGTCGTAGCTCTCTTCTGTGACAAACTGAATGACATTAAGCCCAGTAAATTGTAACAGCAGACTTTGCACATACAAAGCATTGAACACCAGGAAGGTAACCAGGCTGCGATGCTTCTGGTCCTGCACAAGACCTCCGGTATCACAGCGCATTTAACATACTGGCAGCATTGAGCGTTTGAAAATGTTGTGTATGTACCATGTCCGTGATTTTCGAGGGCCTGGATAAACACCTCTGGTTATCGCAATCTTTATCAATGGGAGCTTAAGGTTAGTACTGGGGCAGACTGTGTTTTAAAGAATTAAGGTGTCTCGAGTATGTTTCAGTTTTCCCATGAAGAAGAAACATGTCAGCTGTTCTTTCCTGGACTGTGGCTATCACAGTGCCCCACCACGGTTGGTCACATGTTTACTTCCCCTCCATTTAACCGGGCTGGGCTTGGGCCAGAGTACTTCGGTTGTCAAATGTCATATGAGGCTGAGGAACTGTCTTCTGCTTCATCATTAGCTTATGGAAACACTGTTTTCCAAAGCATACTCTCCTTTATCATTTGTGTTTATATAAAATAATGGAATGGTTATTTTAACTGTGCAGTTTCCTATGTTTGGTTATTTAATTGCAGAAAGATAATGGTTTTATTTTGCTAAAATCTGTGCTAGGAATTGTGCAAAATCTTTGTGAAATGCCCAGTTTACTAGCTTAAGTTATAGATCTTTGTATAGAAAAGAAAAAGCCTATTGCTACAAGGAGCATTGTCTTTATCGATGCAAAAAGCTTGAAACTTATTGGCCGTGTAGTAGGTAAAAATGCATCAGAATGTGACGAAAATTGAGAAAAGCATTGAAGTTTTAAAATCTGCTCTGCAGTTTTCTTCAACTCCCTTGCAAGATACTTAATTTGAATAAAAGACAGAATAAAGTGTTCCCACTGAGGAAAGTGGCAGGAGGACTGTTTAGAATGTGTTCTGAATCTGAGCAGTCCTGCCACACTCGCCTGTGATGTGGTGGTGTCCATGGTGTCACTTTTACAGAACTTTAAGAATGCCTCTGTGAATAAAATACATTTTATTCTTAGTATTTCTGTTTTGAGTTTTGAGGTGTGTAAAACGTGTTAATGGTTTCTTTCCCTTACAGAATTTGCTTGTTCTTTTTTTTTTTTTTTTTAAATGCCTACAAGACTCTGAAGCACATTAATCGCTTAAAAAGGAAAGAAAAAAAAAAAGGGCCAGGAGTGATGGCTCACGCCTGTAATCCCAGGGCTTTGGGAGGCCGAGGCGGGCGGATTGCTTGAGCCTCGGAACTCGAGACCCAGGGAACCAGCCTGGGCAACCTGGTGAAATCCCATCTCTACGGAAAACACACAAATTAGCTGGGCATGATGGCTGCACACCTGTAGTCCCGGCTACTCCAGAGGCTGAAGAGAATCGCTTGAGCCTGGGAGGTGGACCTTGCAGTCAGTGGAGATCACGCCCCTGCTGTCAAGCCTTGACAGAGTTGGGACCCTGTCTGAAAAACAGCAACGTTCATAACGTATGGGTGAACTGCCCGGCTGCTCTGTCTAGAGTAGAATAAATCTAATTATGTTTTTGCCTTTTATTAGCATTGAAATTTTCTTAATTATCCCTTTGTTTTCATTACATTGTAGCAATATATTGCCGCTTAGAGTCTGGAACAAGTAGGCTTCTCTGGATCAGGTTCTTACTGGATGGCTAAAACTTAGAATGATTTTTCCCTTCCTTGGATGCGACTTATAGAACTTTGCCTTTTGAGGTGATGTGCTGCATTTGATAGCGGACACAGGAATGCCCGAAGAATTCACTTACAGGGCTAAAATATACGTGCTTTGTAGTGTTTCCCTCCTAGAATGAAAACGGTACCTCTCATTTGTGGGTCGATGATGCTATTTGCTGAAAACTTTTAAAATTTTATTTATTTTATTTTTTTCAGACGGAGTCTTGCTCTGTCGCTGAGGCTGGAGTGCAGTGGTGTGATCTTAGCTCTCTGCAAACTCCGCCTCCCAGTTTCACGCCATTCTCCTGCCTCAGCCTCCCGAGTACGTGGGACTACAGGTGCCCGCCAGCACGCCTGGCTAATTTTTTGTATTTTTGGTAGAGACGGGGGTTTCATCGTGTTAGCCAGGATGGTCTCGATCGCCTGACCTTATGATCTGCCTGCCTCCTTCTCCCAAAGTTCTGGGATTACAAGCATAAACCGCCGCCCCCGGCCAAATACATGTTTGTTTACTGCCTCAGTCCTCCGTTGGGTAGCCCTGTTCTTCGTCGGATATTCAGGGAGCGGGGGCATCTTGAGTCTTGAAAGGTGTGCTCTGCGAGATGGGAATCTTCCGGCTGCTTATTTAGGGAATCCTGCCGGCTGTCATTTACTGGAGAGCGCAGTTTCCTGGCTGCCCTGGTCTTTGAGGGGAGGGAGACTGAGGGGTCATTTTCCCACCTGGACCAATGTGTTTATTAAACCTGGTTTGTGTATCATTTGGATCTTTTTATGAAGGAAAAGCTACATCTGTGACTTTCAGATGAGTGGAAGTCATGTTAAAAAATATATATATACAAATATATATATATATATAGGCTACTATGGAGAAGTTTTGTCCTTGTGACCTGTGAATACAGTCACAGGAGAGCAGAATGTTCACGGTGTGGGTGCTTACAGTGTACATGCAGAGTCACATTCTTCACTAGTATAACGTTAAAAAGTGACAAATAAGAGAAAAATATTTTGCTCATTACAACGTCGGTAAGAAGCTGGCAGCACTCTTGTTTTTGGAGGGGTGTGAAGGGAATATTGAGAAAGTGTCATCAACATTAGACTCGCCCACTCTGCAAATCCTGTGCCAGCTGGAGTGAGGACCCCGTGATGGAAAGATGCACCCCTCTTCCCGGAAGGAGTTGAATCTTTGTAGCGCTCAGGACGCATGGTTCATCTCTATATAAAGGCAGAGTGTGAAACGCCGTGGAGGCTGAGAGAAGCGATGTGGTTAGCAAGTATGAGTGAGACGTTTGGGGCTTGTTAGCACCTGGCGTGTGTGCAGCAAGCTTTGCTATCTGCACATGTGTGATTCTTAGAACACTGGCGTCTGGAACCGTGGGGGCTGTCGAGGGCCCCAGCTCCTGGCGGGCTGAGGAGTTCCCTGTTACCACCAGGATAACCGTGATTTTTGAAGGCTGTCACTCAATCCCAAGTCCTGGAAGGGGGCTCCTTTCAGAGAGGAAAACACCCCTAGAGCCTCAGGCAGAATTCAGTGATTTTTCTTATAATGTTGCTTAGATTTCGCAACACATGAAACCAAGAACATATTTCAGAATGCTTATGGTTCTTTTGTAACCATGGAAACAAAGTAAGTTGCAGTCGATGGACAGTTTGCGGAAGCTGAACTGCCTACATCGTGAGCACGGCGCTCTCCCTACCGCCCTGGGCCTTGCTCCGGTTTGCTGGGGAGGCTTTGCAGGGCCTCTTGTCTGGGATACCTCTCTCATGTCCCATGTTGCTACCCCTGGTCACAGCCATACTGCTGGGCACCTGCGACGTGAGGTCACTGAGTGGACACGGAGCCGCGGGGCAGCAGTTGGTCAGGAGGTGGCATCCACATGGTCCGAAACAGGTTTCTGTTCATTAAGAATGATCATTGCAATAAAAACAGAGTGAAAGAAAACTCTACTGACCTGAGAATGCGTCCGCTGAGTTGCATAGGGAAGTGCAGTGAGGAAGGTGAGGGCTGAAAGGAAATGAGGGAGGGAGAGGAAAGGAGAGAAGGGAAGCGAAAGGGGGAGGGCGGATGGGAGTGAAGAGGGAGATGGAGGAGGAAGAAGAGAGAGGGCGGTGGGCAGGAGCCTGGGAAATGTGTCCCAGAGCCGGTTCCTGACCGTCGTGGGTGCGTCAGAGCTGATCTTCCAGGAGAGGTGGCCTGGGAGGGCTGACCCTTAGGAAGTGAGGGCCAGGGGGAGCTGATTTTTTGGCCCTCAGCGGGGCTGTTGTTGACCTGAGATACAGTCGATAGTTTTCCTGAAGAGATCGTCTGCACAGCCACCGTTTGCTGCCAGGTTGGAGACAGAAGTGCTCCTCCCCATGGATTCTTTCTAGTTTGTGGATTTTTCCCAGTTTACCTGAGCAGCCTGTCAGTGGAAATGTCGGGGATTACTAACATGTCTCCATTCTACAGAGCAGTCGACCAGCTTCCGATCCTGTAGTTGTTGGGGGCACTATTCCGGTCCTGTCAGTGCCGGCCCAGCGTGGAAGCCGCAGCCCGAGGTGCTGGGAAACCTGCGGGGCTCTCACTGCCAGGGTTCTGATGGGAATCGAGCGCCGGAAGAAAGATGTCCTTAGGGCAGAGCCTGGCGAGGAGGGGGTGCTGCTGTTGCAGCAGTACATGGAATTTCAAATGACAAATGAAACAAGCTTTTAATTATGACCAGAGCCCTATGCTCTGCGTTTCTTCAAATGGAAATGTTGTGCTGAAATGAAATTGCTGTTAATCGGTTGCCTCATGCAAGACGCAAGACGGAGGGCTGGGAGCAAAGTAGAACGTGGACTTATCTACAACGCTTCCTCCTCTCAGACTATCATCAGTTGGATGGTGCTACACAGGAATATGTGAGAATTCGTGTGAGAAAGGTGATGGGTGCAGACCTGTGTGACCGGCAGGTGTGTGGGGAGGTTTGAGAGAAGCTTTTGGCTGAAGTGATGTCAGATGCAGGTGCTGAAGTGTGATGTCTGTCTGGATGGAAGAGCACACACGCCTCTGGGCTGCGGGAAACAGATAAAGGAGGAGGTGGGCAGACGTGAGTCGTGTCTTAGGAATGGTAGCAATTCAGGCAGACCCAGGATCAGGCTCCCACGGGGGAGGAGTGGATATCAGGACCCAGGGAGCGTGGGGCGGGGGTCATGCCCAGGCCTCTGCGGGTCTTGCTCTTGTGTCAGCAGGGCCCTGTGCTTGCCCTCCTTAAAACTTTCCTGATCCATAAAACGGGCACGACAAAATCCACCTTGTGACACTGAAGCTTAAATGAGATGAGGTACATGGTGTCTTCCTTCCCTTCCTGACACATCCTAGACTCACAGCTATGGTAGCAGCGACAGACTGGATGGAATGCTGGAGCCGCTTTGCGCCTGGTGAAGCCACATGGATTTGTGCAGTGCTGGCGACTGTCTCTGAAAGCCTTTGGTCATGGCAGTGGCAGCCTGGAGTGGCTCTTGGCATACTTGAGTCTGTGGAGTGCAAGGTTGACTGGAGCTCCGAGGCCATTGATACTATCCAGGGGTGAGCTGATGAGGCCCTAAAACATGGGGGAAGGCCGAGAGGACTTGGCTGCCAGAAGCATTGTAGATTTCTGGCTTCGAGAACTGGCTGACTTATGGACATAGGAAGGTAAACCCAGATGGCTCCAAAATTGTAAGTCCAGAAGAAAGGTGGGAGGGTACAATTGCTGACTAGGTCATGGTTGCCCTGTCCCTTTGTTTCTGGCCATCGTTTCTCCTCCCTCCCCCTGCCTTTGTGGGCTGGAGGGCCTGAGCCTGCACAGCGGTCTATTTCATGATGACAATGGCCGATTATTACCCTGCAGTAAGAAGTCTCTCCATTTTATTTGGCAGCAGTAGTTAAATAAATTTAAGGAGTGATGGTGTAGTAGTATTTGTTTTATTTGTGCTTTTTTTTTTTTTAAGTGTCATTTAACTGAATGTTATTTCCAATTTCACTGATCACTTTGAGAGGCCAAAACATGCTTTGATTTGTTATTTTGTGTTTGAGCTAGTTTATTGCCTCACAGGAATGCCAAGTATTCTGTTGTCACACATCATTAAGTATCTCAAATTGTGTTACTATAATACTTAGCTGAATTACCTCCCTTGTTTTGGCTTTTAAAAATCTAAAATCTGTGTGAAACACAGGATGGTGCATCTCCATTGAGGGTTGTTGAGAAGTGTGACTTTTCCTGGCATGCTTGAGAATCAGTGACATTATTTTATAGAAACACTTTGTAACTGACAGCAAAGCTAGAAGCTCCTGTAAAGGGCAGAGTAGGCAACGTGTGATGCTTTGAGGGCCACAGAAGTCTCTGCATATATTTCTTTTGTGAAAACTTCAACGTGTAAAAATCCCTGGCCAAGGCTCGGTCGGGGATCATGGTTTGCAGACCCTTAACAGCAGTTTAGCTGAAAGCTGGTCTCCCATGCGGTGAGCAGGAGCCCACCTCATTGCTTCAGCCAGGAAGATGCTGCCCTCATGCTGGAATTTACTTCAAACAAACTTGAAAGCTCTGGCACCGCTGCTCATTTCCATACTGTTGCAGGCTATCTAAAATACGGAGGATGCCTTGGCGTTTTGATTTTGTTACTCCTCTTGAACGGCTCTGAGATGGCTCATCGCGAGTTAGACATTTGCAGAAATGATCAAGCAGAGCTGCAGTCATCTTGCAGATCAAGTGAAGTTTTTTCTGAAAACTCGTTACAGGCTTAAATTTCTGATCCCGTTCCATCCACTGATCTTGTATGATTGGTTTCTTTTTGTACCCATTTGGGTCTATGAAGCGTCTCCCCACCGTGGTAGAAATTTAGCTCTGATATTGTGCGTGAGTCGGTATCCTCACTCCTCATCTGCGAGGAGAAAGTGCTGCAGGTCCTGTGTGGTTTCCATCCCCTCCCTGCACGCGGATGGATTGGGAGGTATTTGTGGTGTGTGAACTTGCTACCCCCAGAGCCTTCTGCTTCATTCCCTGGACCGCTTTCCTCCCTCCTCCCTCCTGACTCATTCCCCTGGACCACACTTCTCCCTCCTGGTTCACTCCTTGGGCCGAACTCCACCCTCCTCCCTCCTGGTTCACTGCCCTGGGCCCCCACGCCTCCCTCCTGGTTCACTCCCCTGAGCCCCCACGCCTCCCTCATAGTTCACTCCCCAGGGCCCCCACGCCTCCCTACTCTCCTGGGCCACATTCCTCCCTCCTGGTTCACTCCCCTGGGTCCCCAATCCTCCCTCTTGGGGGCTTGGTAGTTTCTGATATGCTTGTGCCAGCACGATAAGGCTGAGTGGCAGCTCCAGGGCTGCGGCTGCTCACGCAGCTGTGGCATGAGTGCAGAGAACTGCGGGGATGCAGCTGCCCTTGCTGTGAGGCTTCGAGTGTCATAGTCGATATGGGAAACTGGGTGGGATGTGGATGTCCCAGGAAGGGACAGGAGCCTCCCCTCAGCCTCTGTCAAACAGTTCTCAGCCAGGCGTGGTGGCTCACGCCTGTAATCCCAGCACTTTGGGAGGCCGGGGCGGGCAGATCACCTGAGGTCAGGAGTTGGAGACCAGCTTGGCCAATGTGGTAATTTTTGACGCATTAAGGAAAATGACTCACACTAGTTTGCCTTGCTTTTTAATTGATAATTGGTATACCCCAGTAGTCTGAACTTGTTAAGCAACCATTCTTACCGAAAGACTAATCTTTAAAAGTCTCTTCCTCTTGACACGTCTTTGGCTGCTGTAATCAAATGCAATGTAATCAGCACTGGTTAATGGCTTTCCTTGCTTGGCTAACAAATGCTCCTCAAAAACTTTGATTTCTTGTTATTTTCATTTATAATTATGTTTTAAGCCTTCTAATTTTTCTAGCTTTCCTGCAAGTTGGGAATAACTGTGATGGGTGCTTAGTTTGGGATGTTGACGTACACTCTATGCCCAGCTACTATGCCATTGTGTGAACACTGATTTCTCACTTTCTCATGAAGACTGATTTCACCTAGTTTGGTAAATTCTATTAATTTTAAGGAAGGGGGTGGAATGCAACTGCTGTTAGGAGGCTTTTCTAAGGATCGGGGAAATGTTGCCATGATTATTACCATTACAGAAGGCACATAAAAATACGTGCTGCCTTCAGTCATGATGAATCTGTAAGTCCGCATCTGTGACTGCAGAAAACGGCAGCCCCAAATCTTAAAATCGTGTGGATGCACCAAGCCCATCTGCAGGGCACTGTGGAGCAGCCTGCATTAGCCGAAGTTGGCCCACAAGCCCTGAGGGATGGTGTCTGAGTTATGATAAGGCTCTGACTTGGGATTAAACAGGCCTCCAAATAGTGTGATATTCTAAACAAAGACATGATACTGCCCAGGGAGCCCAGTGGGCACCTGTAGGCAGTGTAGGTGAGAAAAGGTTCCAAAGAAGATTCCTGCAGCTCAGCTAGGAGGATTCTGTAAGGCAGTAGACACATCAATGTTCACATAGGAGTGTTGAGCTATATTCATTCCTTTTAAGCAGCCAGGCTTGTGTGTGTTTTTAGGGGCACTCACATGGCGCCCTTTCCACCCTCACTGCCGGTTGTGCCTGTTTGATGTTGCGGACTTCTGTGTTAAGTGTGTCCACTCTCCAAATGTATCTCTGTCTCTAGAATATTTTAGAGTAGACCATTTATTGTTTAAACGCTTGTTTTTAGTGAGGAAGAAATCTTTAAAATGGGCCATACAGACCCTGCTATAAATGTTGAACAATGGCACGTGTAATGTTTAACACGTAGTGTTTAAAGTAGAAGACAGTTTAATTTAGAAATCCTGTTGCAATGCCAACTTAAATTACGACCATCTGTACACATATGGAAAAGAATGAGAGTGAAGGTACAGAATTGGAATTTTGTCTATTTTGTAGAGATTCTGTAATGTATCAGGTACAAGTCTCACTTCATGATTTAAATGCATGAAGCTGAAATTAGAAAACTTGACAAAAACATGCCTTTGAATAGTGAGCCTTTATCCTCCTTGAAATAGTGATTCATTCACTAAAACGTCCACCTGCAACTTTGTCAAATACATTTGTTGCATTAGTCCTCAAGTGAGCTCAGTTTTCCAGACAGACAGATTATTACTGTTTAAAGTTTGTCCTGATGATGTTGGTGAACAGGGAAAATCCTTTGACGTGGATCCTCTGTGTGTGTTACACATCAGACGCGGCCTGCCCAACCCTCTGCCTGTAACTGGGAAGCTTGACTGTCAGGATCATTGTAGAGAACCTTGAGGAAAGCAAAACAAGCCTCTGGAGTAGCAAAAGATGTAGCTGATTTCATGCAATAAAACTTACACATTTTTCTTTAAAATGCTTCCTTCGGAACGTCAGCTTGCTGACTATCTTAGAATCGCTGTAGTCCGCTGACAGCAGTCTTGGGAACAGGTGCATGGCCTGGCTGATGCAGGAGGGTCTCAGAGCGGAGCCACACTCCTGACACTGAAGGAGGGGCTGGAGCCATCACGCTCGTGACTCGTGCAGATGGCCTTGGCTGACCTCCAGAAGAGAAAACGTCAGTATCCAAGGAGGAAAAAGTCTATTAATTTCATGAGTGTTTGCCTTCGCAATGGCTAATACCCTGAGTTTGTGGCACCTGCTGTCTCTGGAATGAGGAGTCTTCCCTTCCTGGCAGACAAGCTCTAGATGGGAACAGGAGCTGTGGTTGCTGGATTGAAGAGGTTTCCTTCTTGGGGAGGTGGTCTTCGAGCCTGACATGAAGGAAGTTGTGACTGGCGGGAAAGGGCCTTGGAGACAGTGTATTTACCAGGAGGGTTGGTGACTGAGAACCATCCTGTTCCGAGTGTTGCCATTCTGGTTCTAGAGTAAACTTGGGGAGAAACAACAGCCAAAAGCCCCGAGGAATATTCTGTGATGTTGATGACATTTGGTAGATTTGTTGCTGAGACTCTGAAATGAGAAGCCCTGGAGGTGCAGGTCTATCAGGCCATGCGACGTGAGACAGCTGCTGCTTCAGGGGTTCGAGTCCCCGTGCCAGAGGCTCAGTCCTGCAGAGACTTCTGCACAGTGGGCAACTGATGCCTCCGGTTGATTGTGAGTCCCCCAGATGAATACCCATGAAAGGTACCGTGTCAGCAAAGAGTCAAACTCTGTGAAGCATTCGGAGATTTATTCTGAGCCAAATGAGTTACCATGGCCCTTGATACTGCCCTCAGGAGATCCTAAGAACGTATTCCCAAGGTGGTCAGAGCCCAGCCTGGTTTTATAGCTTTTAGGGAGGCATAAGACAATCAATCAAATAAATGTAAGATGTACATGGGTTTGGTCTGGAAAGGTGGGACAACTGGAAGCAGGGGTGTCCAGGTCATAGGTAGATTCGAAAATTTCCTGATTGACAGTTGGTTAAGAGAGTTGTCAGATAAGGGGTTGTGGAGACCAAGGCTTTGTCATGTGGAGGAAATCCTCCAGGTAGCTTTGGAGAGAATAGATTGTAAATGTTTCCCATCAGACTAAGCGTCTAAGTTCTGTCTAATTCCAGAAGGGAGGTAGGGTGATGAGGCAAGTCCGACCCCCCAGCGATCATGGCCTGGACTAGTTTTTCAGATTAGCTTTGGAATGCCCTTGTCAAAAGCAGGGGCTGTTCAGATGGGCAAAGCGGCTTCGAATTCTAATGTTTTTAAAACCAGAAAGTGATTGTGTTTTTTTCTGTGGATGACAGCCAGTGTAGTAATTAATATTTTATTAGCAGATTAATTTGGAAGTCAATGTGTTTTCAAGTATGTTAATTATTAAATCATCAACAAACAGAGAAGGGCTTACTTTGAAACCAGCCTGAGACTCAAGAGGCTCATCAAAGAAAACGATGGACTTGGGAGAACTGATTCACGTGTTTACTGTGCCAAGTTTCAGACATTATGAGAAGTCTGTGCTGATACACTGTGACTTGAGAACTTAAATCTTGATGGACTCTTAAGAGTGAGGCTTTTTTTTTCTTTTCTTTTTAAATGGTCAGTGTTTCTGTCTCCTGTGTTTTGTCTTCCAGCCGCTGAGCACTTTAGCTTTGTGTTCACGTGGCCTTGTTCTCCGAACCACCTGCTTTGTGGCTCCTCTGTCCTGCCCACCTTGATCGCGTCTTCCCTGCCCCGTGGGTTTTATCTCGAGGACTGTTCTCCGCTGTGGGGAGGGGAGGATCAGTGGACACTGGCTTTACCGACTCATTTTCTGTGTAGCTCCCAGTTTCTCAAAATCTTAATTGTCTTGGATTCCCTGTGAAACTGGGAGTCAGGCCTTGGGCGCAGTACTGGGGCAGGAGGGAGAGATGAGAACAGGAAGGATGGGTTTGTCAGGGGAAGGAACCCCTTGCCAAATTCCTGTGTCTGTTTTAGGTTAAAGATGAATGGCCGGATGGTGGATGTCTCACCTGCTGTGGCTGGACCTCGCTGTGCCGAACCCTGAGCAGGGGCCCCAGCAGCTGCCTCCTGCCAGGCCGGGGCCACAGGGCTGGGCTTCTGCCTCTGGGAGGGCTCGTGCCAAGGTGCAAGGGTCTGCACCGCTCGTGTGTGACCTGAGGGGCATGTGGGAAGCTTTTCTGTGCTCCTCACCTGGGAGAAGTTGAGCTCATCTGGGCTAGAGCCTCTGGGGAGGTAGGAAGGCAGAGGCCTGGAATTCCTGCTTTCCCCAGACAGCAAGAAAGCTCAGCGTTGCACCTGCTCTGAGATGCCCTCAGCAGCCATATATAGTTGATTTTAACATGACGGAAGGTGCCAATTAACCCGGCTCTGTGGAGAGCTTTGAGGAGTCCAGGCCCTGGGCCCCGGGCTTTTTAATATGTTCCTTCCTGAACAAAAAACAACAAAAGATCCCTCTGGCTGATGTCGACTGCGTGGGGTAGGACATGCCGAGCTTGGGTGGGGCTTGCCCCTGAGTTTCCTTG
Source organism: Macaca nemestrina (assembly GCF_043159975.1). Taxonomy (NCBI): domain Eukaryota; kingdom Metazoa; phylum Chordata; class Mammalia; order Primates; family Cercopithecidae; genus Macaca; species Macaca nemestrina. The sequence continues at coordinate 171,848 of NW_027257868.1, forward strand.
GTGCTCCTCCCAGCCCCCACAGACACCAGCCTCTCCAGGCCGAGGCTTGTCCTGTTTAGACCCTCGTTGGTGGGGTCTGTGGTCCTGGATCGAGGGCCCAAGCACTTCTTTCCTATTATTATAAATGATTCACCAGAGATGCACGGCTGTGCCCAAACATCTCACGAGCATGAGATACAGCCAGTGTCGCCGCCGCAAGCTCATAATTCTAGTGGAAAGAGGAAATTTTACTTTTAATGTGCTCGTGTGACTCAGATGCAAATATTCAATTCCCATTAAACTTTCACGACCTTGAGATCCTCTGAGATTCCTTGGAAAGCCGTTCCTTGGCCCCACGACTAACTCTCCTGTGGAAGGAGGCTGGGGTGGTCCGCGGGGTCTGGGATCCTGCTGCGTTCTCCAGGATTCCTTAGGTTTCATCATTAGTCCCAGCTCTTCAGCAGATGGAGCTGATTGACTCTGACATTTCCATTATATTGTTCTTGTGTTGCCTCAGTTAACTTAGAATAACCAGTATTTACCAGAAATAATTGATGGCGAGATGGGAATTATTGGTGATTCCCTGACATAGGCAGCCTGTATAGATAAGCGTGTTACACGGTGTCTAATTTCTGAGATGTTGGTCCACACCTTCTCAGGAGCACACTTTCAGGGGTAGATTCCTGTGCAGGAGAAGCTGCTTTTCCCCGAGACGCGGTGGCGGCTCCTGCACTGGCATGGCAGGGTGGCTGTATGACTGGGCAGGGCTGGACATGCTCCTGCGCTGGGCGCCCACCTCCGCCCTACATCTGTGTCGAGGGTGCCTGCCTTTGTTCCCCCAGGTCGAACTCATAGAATTGTATACCTTCCTGACACATTCCTGCATAGAGATGATTAGATCTGGGGGCTGAATCTCAATCTGACACGCATGTAGGTAAATTATTGACGTGAATGACTTGGGTCCTCCACCTTCAGGGTCAGGAGGCACGAGGTGGGTTTGGAGACAGCTGCCTGGCTTCAGGAAGTTTCTCTCAGAGCCTGTTTCTTTCTCTAGCAAAGTAAATGATGCCTACCTCACCGGGCTTAACACACGCTCAGTACTCAGATGCTGTCTGATCTTTGTTATAGTTAGTATTTGGGGAACAGCGTGGCTGGTAAGAAAATGTGTTATCTTTACAATTTATACAATGTCATACAAGGCAAGCGTGAAACCGGGACACTACCTTAATCTGAAGATGCTGGTGCTTAGTCTTCTCCTCAAGCATTTTGTTGTCATTCTGGCGTGTGTCAGCCAAGTCATATGACGGTACCGCGTGCGTGATGCCAGCTCAGTTACCTTGGAATGGGGAACCTGAGGCTGCCAGGGAGCATCCCTCCTGCCTCCAGTCCTCGGGGGTTTCTCTCTCTCTCTCCTTTCCTCTGTCCCTCCCTATCCCCCAATCCTCCTCACCACTCCTGCTCCCCTCCCTACCCTCCTCACTTACTCTACAACAGAGGTCCAGACTTTGACAAATCCCAGCTGGGCCTATTTATCGCTTGGCTGGGAAAGCAGAGGGAAAGGGGCCCAGTTACTACAAAAATAGAGAATTGAAATAGAATGTGAGCTATTTTTGCGTCTTGTTTTTTATTTTATTCTGAATATAAAAGGCAAGTGTCAAACAAAATCGGTGCTAACTGCGCCACTCAGCTCCGAGTCTGCTTTGTCGGGGCTCCATGGGTTCCCACGCCCTGGCCTTCTCCATGAGCGTCTGGACACGCCGTGGCTGTGAAAGGAGCATTCAGTTATGGTCCTTTGAATGTTCCAGAGTCATGTTTAATAAAAATCTTCACGTTTACCCACAGCCAAGTCTTGATTTAATAATAGGTACTGCAGGTCTCTGGGTAGGGCTGAGCCTCTGTTTTAGAAGCAGCTGCACCATCTGAGGGGCAGGTCCGTATGGGCTGGCAGGCGGCCTGGTCCTTGGAGCACAGGGTGTACCTGACTCAGTCCTGGCAGTGGGGGGCCTTGCAGTTCTAGGATGTAGTGATGCAACCTGTGGCATAAATAAAAAGCCTCATGTGCCCCCATGAGAAGCTGGGGCTTCCCCTCAGTAGTGTGGTGTGCTGTGTTTGTGATCGTGCAGATGTAAAAGGGTGAGGGAGATGTCTAAAAACCAGGCTCCCAAAGACAGCCCTTCATGTCTGGTGCTTTCATGTGTATATGCACACGTGTTTGACGCGTGTACACCTTCACACGTTCACCTCTTTCATGCATGTACACCTGTTCCTGTGTTCATACACCTGTTTCGCGCATGCGCCTGTTTCGCCTGTGTATGTGCCTGCGCGTTCACCCTGTATTGCGTCATACGTTGTATTTTACATATTGGGTATTTTCAGTTTGTATCGTGAGCTTGTAACGACGTCGTGAAGAAAAGAGGGGGCCCTGGCAGCCTTTGGCTCTGAGAAACGTGATGTCACGGGAACAGATGAGACAGCCCGGGTGAGGCCGGCAGAGGCCATCGTGGCCTTGGGAGTCCGTGCACATCCACTGTCTGTCGCTGTGTGACAAGTGACCCCAAAACCTAGGGGCTTAAGGCAACATACACGTACGACTGTACAGCTTTTTCAGGTTGGAAATTCAGGGCAGCCCTGCTGAGCGGCTCTGGCCCAGTCCCCCGGGTCACTGTGAAGATGCTGTCCAGGGCTGCAGCCATCTGTAGGCTCAGCTGGGCTGGAAGTTCTGCTCCAGGATGCCGTGCTGACGTGTCTGCGGGCAGAGGCCTGGTCGTCCACACCTGGCCACTCCCCGGGGCTGCCAAGTGCATTCCTGCCCAGGGCCGCTCCTTTCCCCAGAGACGTAGCAGTGCTGGTCTTATGCCCAGCGTCAAGGTGGCCAGGTCAGGAGCAAAGACTTGTTTCCCCTACTCGGCGGCTACTCCTGCAGGGCTGGGAGACAGTGGAGGTCGCGCAGGAAGGTGTTCGCTGAAGACCGTGCTCTGTGACTTGACGGGTGTTCCTCCCAGGAGAGTGAAATGGAGACTGGACGCCGGAAGCAGCATCCTGCGTGACCCCATGTGTAGTGGGGTCACAGCAGAGCTAAGTCCTTCCTTTACAGATACTTTTCAGAGTCTACCCGCCTTTAGATTCTCTGATTAACGTGTCTGAGGAGGGTCCCAGGAGTCTGCCACCTGCCAGGCCAAGGAGGTTCCCTGCATGTGGCTCTCCCCTGACACCTTGAGAAACGTGACTCGAGAGAATCACCGAAGTTTCCTAAATGAGTCACCTGCTTTCTCTTCTCTTTGCTTTCATGCCCCCCCAGGGTAGGTCAGTCCTGTCCGCCACAGCGATACCTGCATGCTGGAGTTCCAAGGAGATTGGGGGTGTGTCGGGTCCCCCAGGGAGATTCGGTGACTGAGGATGCTGTCATAGCAGCCAACATGTCCTTATTGTTTTCACTTTTAATGAAGTTCAGTTACTAGGTTTTCTGAGGCACAATGATGTCCTTGTGAAAAATTGGTGATCAGGGAAGCAAGCAAGTGTGGGAAAATGATCCTGCCCTTAAATCTAAAAAACGATGAAACAGCAAACAGCCCTGAAGAGCCCATGAACCTCCTCATGGGGCGGTGAGGAGACACCTCAGTAATGGCTTAAAAAAAAAGTGATAATACTGAAGAAAAGGTAAACTAAATTTTGGGTCTCCTATGGGTAAAGAGATTGTGGTTTACATTTTGGATGTATGCGTTTATATACTTATTTATTTTTCTTTGTTGGATTTAGAATTAGTTGAAATAATTGTGTTTTTTTAATTTAAAAAATTGGGGTATACGAAGTCTAATCCCTTTGTGATATTTCTGTACTGTGAGACTCCACATACAAAAGTGAAGCCCAGACTGTCTGTTTCTAATGAGCCAGAGAGAGGTGGTCATCTCCTACAGGCCGGTCTGGTCTCCAGGCATCTGGCCATCCTCCCAGTCTTGGGCACACCTGCATCACTGGTGCTTCCTGCCAGACTGTGACTCTGCCCAGGTTTCAGGAGCACCCGGAACTGTTTTCCTAGGGGCTCCTGCTTTGTCCTGGCTCCTGGAAGCACAGGCTTTTGACGAAGGACTCTCCCCACTGCCAGGTAAATTGGTGATTGCCCCACAGTCTGTATTTGTCACATGGGGCACAGAGAGTCTGGGCGTGCTGTCCTGGCCCTGGAGCCAGCTCTAGGACTGCCCGGCGGCATTGCCTCCACCCCTCACCTGGGAACAGGGCGGTGGGGAGGAGAAGGGAAGCAGGGTCTTGACCCTTCTGCGTCTCGAGAACACGGGAACACATCGTCCCATTGCCTCACACCATTCACAGCCCAAGCTTGTGTGAAGTATTATTTTATAACCTCCCCTGACAATGATGTATTTTATATAAGCAGCACATAAAGTGGTAATTTAATACCCTATCGAGCAGGATTAAACAATAAGGAGCAGATATCACTGTAGAAAAGTTACTTTATCCGGGAAACATTTATCTACTGCAGGTGGATGTGAATCATGGCTTCCTCCTCGGTGGCTCCTGATGAGCCTGTGAAATTCTGTCCTGTTCACCACTGTTAGTTATAAGCTACACCTTTCCTTCTATGACGTTACTTACAAGCTCTACCTTTCCTTCTATGATGTTTATTTCTTGCCTGTTCAGCACTGTTAGTTACAAGCTATACCTTTTCTTCTGTGATGTATATTTCTTGAAGGCATGGACTAAATCCTAATTCCACAGTATTCGATGCACATACTCAAGAGATACTTGTTTGAATGAATGGATTAATAGAAAATAGAAGTAGTGACTTCACTTTATTTCATTATGTCAAACTTTGTCTACACGGAAAATTTTATGGTCCTTTGGAAAAACAGGGCCTCTGTGCAGGGTTGTTAGAGATTGTGAGAATGCCGCAAATGGCTCTGTGGCTCTAGGCTCACAAAGGGCTTGAGGGACTTGGTGGCGCACCTGTGTTGAAAACTGAGTTCTGCAAATCCATTGGAGTGACCTGCCAGCACCAGCACACACAGCCCTCCTTCCCAGTTGATTTCTGCACAGAGGCTTCTTCTGAATGCCCCAGGTGAACGTGGGTTCAGCCAGCACTGCTGGGCTTCCACAGCAAGCCAGGGTGCTGCAGGGACGAGAGAGAAGAGGGGCAGGACCAGGATCTTCCTGGGCCCCAGTGCCCGTGTGGGGACGCTGCCTGGCCTGGCTTTTCTGGGGGAGGTCAGGGAAATGATGGCATGGAGGGACTGTTGGTATGAGTCGCTTGCTCAAACATAGATCCCAGGTCTGTGTGGGAGGCAAATAGAAATTTATGTGGGTATCATCAGTAACATAGCAAACATGGGCTTCTTCACTAGGGTGGCTGACCCTCTTGCTCATCTGCTGAGCAAAGGCCCGGCCCGGCCCGGCCCGGCCTGGCCTTCTACGCCTCCACAGTGAGCTTTTCTCAAGCTCTGTCCACTCCATGGAGATGGCCGGAGCCAGGGCAGATATGGGGTGTTTTCCACTTTTTATTTATTTTTTCTTTTTTGAGATGGAGTCTTGCTCTGTCGCCCAGGCTGGAGTGCAGTGGTGTGATCTCGGCTCAGTGCAAGCTCCACCTCCCAGGTTCACGCCATTCTCCTGCCTCAGTCTCTCGAGTAGCTGGGGCCACAGGTGTCCGCCAACACACCAGGCTAATTTTTTGCGTTTTTAGTAGAGTCAGGGCTTCACCGTGTTAGCCAGGATGGTCTCAATCTCCTGACCTCGTGATCCACCAGCCTCGGCCTCCCAAAGTGCTGGGATTACAGGCGTGAGCCACTGCACCCGGCCAGGTATTTGTCAGTTTTTGAAAGCTACATTTAAAGAATGAAATAGACCGAACAGAATTACTTCCTTTTGAATATTTAATACTCAGTCTACCAGAACACTTAAATATAGTTAATGTATTCAAATAATAAGAAAGAACTTTCCCTCTGTTCCAAAGAAAAAGTATAAACAACCTTTTACTTGTCAGGGATTTCACTATGTTTCTAAAAAGCCAGCAAGCACTTTTCCTGAAATAGACCCATCTCTTCCTCTGCATAGACCCTATGAACATTTTAGCTACATTTCTGCTGTATCTTAATGTGATAGATTGTAGAAAATTCCTTGCTACTGGAACTTCACGATGCTTTCCTTTGAAACATCAAATAGAAAGTATGGATAGTAAATCTCAGACTAGTTGCAATTATCAGTCTTGGTAGAGCTGCAACCCACAGCCTCTGTCAATTACAACAGAGTGTGTCTCCCCAGCAACCCGGATTAGATTGCGGACCAAGCCAGGCTCACCCAGGATTCAGTGCAACGTCTTTCAAAGCTGTAGTCACTGCCCCTGGAGGAGACTTGAGAATTCCTCCCTTTGATGCCTGTGCATGGCTGTTCTCAGATCACAGCAGCTGCAGCAGCATCTCAGAGGATGCCAGCAGGGGTGTCCTGGGTAGTGACACCACGGTAGGGGCCTGCAGTGTCTGAATGAAATGGGCCGTGAAAGTGAGCACCCTAGAGGAGTCCACAGCCACGTTTCAAAGGTGCAGTGGCCCGAGGTGAACCCCAGAGCACTGAGGAGCCTGGAGTTGACCTGTCACGACTTCATTGAGAGAGCTGACTGAATTCCGTACCTGTGCGGGCAAAATATGGCTGTTTGCGCTTGGCCCCTTCTCAGTCCAGGGCTAGGGAGGTTGTCTGCACAGCTAGTGGGAGCTTAACTTTGTGCACACTCGGGGTTGGGTCCCACTCCTTTCTGTGAGCCCAGGGAAGATAGACATGCCGAGCTCTCCTGGAAGAGGGCCCTGACGAGCGGAAGCTGAGCTTCAAGATGGTCGGCCTTGTGGTGTGCGTGGCGGGTTCGGAGTCGGTGTGTGCTGAGTGGGGGCCCGGCTGCTGCTGTCGCTATTGGGCTCAGCAGACGCTGCGGGGGACGTGGCTCCTGTTGTACTTGGTGGTTTTCTCCTCACAGGAGTGGGTTTCCCTGCTGTGAAGGTGTCGGGGCTGTGACAGGCAGCCTGGCAGGAGGAAGACGCTCGTGGGGTTGTGCCCCGAAGCCCCCTTCCTCTTGAGGAGCATGAAGGGGGTTTGGGACCCTGCTTCCGGCTGCGCTCCCTTGCTAGGTTCTTGGCCTCGGGGGCCAGGAGAAGCTGAGTACAGGCCTGAAACCTGGACCCCTTCCACAGCCTCCGTGGCGTTTGTGGTGTTATGCAGGACGAGGCCCTTGGAACTCCAAGCCCTACCCTGGCATGCCCGCCCACTGGGGCGTCTTGGGCACCTGCTGTGTGCTAGGCTCCGTGGTGGGGTGGGCGGTAGCAAGGGCTGTGGGGTAGAGTGGACACGGTACGCGGATGATGAGAAGCGTCAGGGAGGCAGTGAGAGCACAGCTGAGACCTGCAAGGAGGGGACTGGCTGTGGGTGTTGGGGCTCAGGGAGCTGCCTCTACCCAGAGCCACAGTGGCCAGTGAGGGCAGAGCAGGGGACCGAGGCCCAGGGAAGCCGTGTGTATGGTTCGCATCAGGTGTGCAGGTCTGCTGGGCTGTGCGGCCCTTCTCAGTCCTGGCTGGGCCTGGGGTCCCAGAGGGAACGGAGGGTCTTTGCATCTCCCTTCTCTTGCTTCCCTGCTGCTTCCTGGTCAACGGATGCTTCTTTTTTTTTTTTTTTTTTTTTTTTTTTTTTTTTTTTTTTTTGTTTTTTTTTTTTTTTGAGACGGAGTCATGCTCTGTCGCCCAGGCTGGAGTGCAGTGGCCGGATCTCAGCTCACTGCAAGCTCCGCCTCCCGGGTACACGCCATTCTCCTGCCTCAGCCTCCCAAGTAGCTGGGACTACAGGCACCCGCCACTTCGCCCGGCTAGTTTTTTTTTTGTATTTTTTAGTAGAGACAGGGTTTCACCGTGTTAGCCAGGATGGTCTCGATCTCCTGACCTCATGATCCGCCCGTCTCGGCTTCTTTATTGCAACTCTGGCAGTTATTCTGCATATTAAGAGGAGTTTCACAAAATCATAGGGGGAGAGGCGGACTAGGGATTCATTTTTTTTTCTCCCCCTGATTTTACACGGAGCCTTCTACTACCCCTTAGTGTGGAGGCAGAGTGCAGATGCTCTACAGTTCTCTGTCCAGGAAGAGAAGAGCTGATGGGAAGTCACAGATCTGATCATTGCAATAGCACTGACATTTTTAAGTGGGAGAATGCTGATGTCTATAATAATCAGAGTAAAACTTCAGTAGCTTCAACATAAAGATTCTGAGATGATCTTAGAGCCATTTCGTCCCTAGATCCTTCTGCAGTGTGGAGTGTGACATCTCTACCAGCCTCTGGTCAGTGGCCGCCTGGGGGTAACTGAATGCTTGAAGTGTAAATGAGAACTTCTAATTTTATTTAATTTTAGTCAAATTTAAATAGCTATATGGCCCGGGCACCGTGGCTCATGCGTGTATTCCCAGCAGTTTGGGAGGTCGAGGCGGGTGGATCATGTGAGGTCAGGTGTTCAAGACCAGCCTGGCCAACAAGGTGAAATCCCATCTGTACTTAAAAATATAAATAAAATAGTCAGGCGCGGTGACAGGCGCCTGTAATTCCAGCTACTCGGGAGGCCGAGGCAGAAGAATCACTTGAACTCGAGAGGCAGAGGTTGCAGCAAGCCGAGATCGAGCCACTGCACTCCAGCCTGGGTGACAGAGGGAGACTCTGTCTTAAGAAAAAAAAAAGATTTTAAAAAACCCTACATGCCCCTAGTTGCCTCTGTAGGAGACGGCATGGTTCCAGAAGGTAGACTTTGTGTTGAGGACTCTGCAGCGTCAGGCTGGAGACAGTCTCCCTTCCTAGCAGCGTGGGCCCCTGGGCTGTTCTTCTACCAGAAGGGATGGTGGCGTCTCTGGGAGGTATCTGTAGACTCAGATCTGTGTGGATTAGTGACTTGTGTTACTCACAGATACTTAATTTTATGGGTAAATAAATACCTGGACTGGCTGCAACTTCAGGGCGAGATTCGGGAGTAGGGAGTGAAAAGTGACGACGGAACCCTGGGCTTGTCCTGCTGCCCCCAGGACCCGGTCGGGGTGCCTTCTCGTCTGAAGTCCCAGCACGTGGTCAGGGTACCCCTTGCCTCAAGCCCCCAGGAAGTGATCGGGGCACCAATCCCCTCTGAAGCCCCAGCACCTGGTCGGGGCACCCCTCCCTTCTGAATCCCCCAGCCACCTGGTCGGGGAGCCCCTCCCTTCTGAATCCCCCAGTACCTGGTCGGGGCGCCCCTCCCTTCTTAAGCCCCCAGACCCTCCTGGCCTGCGGTGCTGCTTCTCCAAATGCTGTCCTTGGCTGTTTTCCAGGAGTCACCTGCACCAGAGCAGGCTGCGTGTGTCATTTCTTGTCGGATCTGGGGTGACGGTGAAGCTCATTTATCTTGTCTTCCTCCTCACGTGCCGTATCTCACCTGTTGACTGTCTGAGTTTGTGTGAGTGCGTGTTGTGCGTTCTCAGGCTGTACTCGGTGCTTAGGTGACAAGAACGTCTTAGAGCAACGGACTGTCTGCTCCAAAGGACGCTGGGCATGAATCGAGACACAGTTTACTTGTGGGGTTTAAATTTCCTGGGTGTTGGAGGCAATTAAGGGGAAACAAGGTCTAAAAAAGCCCCTGCAGATGAGGAAGGCAATAATGAAAAAAATTACTCTATACACACTTAGCAGATGATTGACTTTGTAGGTGAATTTTGCATTTCGGGAACTACTAAAGCTACTGTTTGTAGGGATTCCTTGATGAGCTTCTTGTTTTCTGTCTAGAAAGTAAAGTGGATCGGTTTTGCCTTTAATGCTGACTGACTAGAATCTACTTCCTTTTCCCCCCATTCACGTTAGGGTGGGGATTGGACTGGAAGAGCTGTAGGATCTCTTTATTTCTGATCTTAAATGAATTTTTTCTTCAATGCCCGGTTCTTTGGTTTGGGAAATGTGCTCAATTTGTACCGTGCTTTAAATGTACACAATGGTCGAAATTGCTACTTTTCTTTAAAGTTAGATATAACATCTTAAGTAAAATGTCATCTATAAATCAGGCACAGTCTGGGGCCTGGAGACCCCTCTTGTCACTTCCTTCCAGCTGTGTCTTCTTCCCTGGCCACATTGCCCCTGGCCACATCTCCTCCCCAAACCACGCCGTGTCATCCGCCCACCACCTCACCTCTGGTCACAACACCTCCCTCCCGGCCACATCACCTGTGGCCTCACTGCCTGCCTCCCTCCTTCCTGGTGGCCTCCGTGGCTCCCACTGTCTGCCCTCCCGAGGGTCTGTTCAAGGCTCCTTCCCCGTTTTCCACTCCTGAGTGGGTCTCGGGGCCTAGATGTTTCACAGGATGCAACTTTCTTCCCTTCCAGCTGTGGGTCTCTGAGCGACAACTCCAGAGAGGGTACTAAGCTCTCCTTACCTACCTGGGGGGCCCTGAGCCCTGACCACCGACCACCAGGGCTTTTCTGCAGTGTGTGGGGCAGACTCATGCATGAATTGGACTAAAAAGATGCTTCCAGGAATCCTTGTTTTAAGTGCACTGGAGCAGAGATGGGGAGAGGGGACCACCTGGTTTGCTCAGAATTTGGTCCTGATCACAGCCAACATAAGCACCTCCTAAATGAAGCATTCCACACACTGATTTTACACATGACGGTTGAGATGGCTGGAAAGGCTTCACACAATGAGTGAGTTTGAGCTGCATTTGAAGGAAGAACAGGTCCCTGTAGGTGGAAATGAAAGGTAAGCGTGACCCAAGCCATCAGCAGCAGCGGGGGTGGGGTGGTGCAGACTCCCCATGGATGGTGGGCATGGCTGAAATGCAGGAGAGGGCAGGGGTGCGAAGGAACGGCAGGGCGGCAGTTAAATCCCCCTGCAGAGAGGGGACGTGACTGAGATATTATCACATGTATACAACTGAGAGATGATTTGAGGAGGATTTCTGGGAGCCTGTGGGAAGAGCACGTGGTCATCATCAGTTCTCGGGATCTCTTTTTATGAAGTGAAAATAGTCTTGCCTCTGCCTATCTTGTGAGCTGTTGTGACGATCAAATCAGATAATCTTCAGCGAGCCTTGTAAATGCTAAAGCTTATGACAGACTGTTCCAGCCCCCTTGTCTCTATCCTCCTTTCCTCCTGAGTAACGTGAACCCTGCTGGGTACCTCACTATCTGCCTGGTTTCCTCCTCCATAACGTGAGCCTTGAGTACTTGCTGGGTACCTCGCTGTGCACCTTCCTTAGTAACGTGAGCCCTGAGTATTTGCTGGGTACCTCGCTACCTGCCGTACAGCTGGCTGTAGAATTGTCAAACGCACTTGGCTGGCACATAAGCAGAAGTGCTCGCTGGGCCTTGGGAGGGCTTTCTGACATGTGGGTGCCTTCTGTTCCCTGTTAGGCTGGAGCTGCAGGAGCCCCCCTAGACCAGATAGAGGACCAAGGCTGTGGCCTCGGGGTGGGGGCTGGGGGAGCTCCCTGGGTTTATTGTGTGGGTGAGAGCAAACTTCAGTCCCGCTGTGGCATTGGGATTCAGGGTTCCTTCTGGAATGTTCTGAGTGAGAAACAGGAAGTGTGCACAGGTGCGTCTTCTGTGGATTTTATGGTTATCTCTTGGGAGAGCACTGGTGCCTCTGAACTATGAACCTGCAGAACCACTTCTTCCACTAACGGCCGCCTTTATATAAAGAATGACTTACAAAAGATGCCACTTCAGATGGAGGTATTTGCAGGTGTGGCCTGAAAAATGAACAAAATGACTTTCATCTCAAGGAAAGTACCTTACATTTTTCCCAATGATAGACATTTGAGCTTTCCAGTGAATATTAAAACATAAAAATCTTGTGTCCACCACTTTCTCATGTGACCAATGGTGATACTGATGTGGGGTTTTTTTTTTTGTTTTTTTTGTTTTGTTTTGTTTTGTTTTGTTTTTTGGACATATAATGAAATGTGGAAGCCGCTCATAACTCTGAACCAGTATTTTCTAACCAATGTGTGATTACAAAATCGTGTGCTGGTAAAAGCCATTCAAGTGCAAGACGGACCAGTCGACTTAGAAGGAATTGGGGCAGAAAGGCCCGTCGACCAGAGCACAGACTCTGTGTTGCAGACAGCCTGTACGGAAGTGCCACTTGTTACATTTGGCAGCAGAGAATACCTAAAATGATCTGAAAACACAATGAAAATACTGCTTCCTAATTGTATATCAGTATGGGGTCGGACTTTCTTCATAAACTTCAGCCATGGCTCTGCAGCCCACTGAACGCAGATGCAGGCATGAGAATCCTGCTGTCTGAGGTGCAGAGATGTTAGGTGTTTTCACAGTAGCACAAACTGTTGCCACGCTGCTGCTTATTTTGGAAAATGGTTTCTTCTTTAAGACTGTGTTAAGATGTAATGACTTTATCCTTGTAAAAGAAACTAAATTATGTTCTTTTTTTTTTTTTTTTTTTTTTTTTTTGAGACGGAGTCTTGCTCTGCCACGCAGGCCGGAGTGCGGTGGTGTGACCTCAGCTCACTTCAACCTCTGCCTCCTGAGTTCAAGCGATTCTCCTGCCTCAGCCTCCCTAGTAGCTGGTACTACAGGTGTTCAGCACCATGCCAGGCTAATTTTTGTATTTTAGTAGAGACGGGGTTTCACCATGTTGGCCAGGCCGGTCTCGAACTCCTGACCTCAAGTGATCCACCTGTCTCTGCCTCCCAAAGTGCTGGGATTACAGGCATGAGCAGCCACCACTCCCGGCCTGATGAGAAAGCTTTTTTGTGCTCTTTAATAAAGTGCAAAGGGTTCCTAAGACCCAAAAGTTTGAAAACCACTGGCTTAAACCGACAAAATTGTCCATGATTCTTCAGTGTATCTTCTAATCTGTTGATGGAGAGAGGACAGCAAGGGTTGCTTTACTTTTTTCCTTTCACAACTCAATGGTGCTGGGACAACTGGGGTATCCACATAGAAAAGGATGGACTGGACCCTTCCTCACCCTACACGCAAAGCTCAACATGGTTCCAATGTAAGGAGCTGACTGAGACCCATTCTGTCAGTCTGCTGGGTACCATAACGGACACCACAGACCGTGCGACTTAGACAATAGCATCTTATTTCCTTTTTTCTGGAGACTGGAAGCCTGGGATCAAGGTGCGGGCAGGGTTGGATTCTCTGGGGCCTCACCCCATGCTGTGTAGACAGCTTCTTCTCTGTGTCCTCACAGGTTTCTCTTACGTGTATGCAGCACTGAGGACTGTGTCTAAATTCTCTTAAAAGAACACCAGTCATACTGGATCAGGCCCTACTTTTAAGATCTTATGGGACCTAAATTGCCAAGTTAAAGGCCCTGTATGTAAATACAGTGACATTTTGGGTTTCCGGGGTTGTGACTTTAACATGGAATCTTGGGGGAGGGGGACAGTTCAGCTCATAACACCTTTAGGGGAGAATCCTGGAGAAACTGTTAGGTTGGATTAGGCAATGTTTCCTTGGCTGAGACGTCTAAAGCTATAACAAGCAACTGAAGGGAAAAAGACGGTATCAAAATTAAAAACGTTCAATTCAGAGGATACTATTAAAGTAAAATGACAACCCACAGAACAGGATACATTATCACGATAAGGACCTGATATCAAGAATATATTCAAAAACTCTTAATAAAAATCCAATTTAAAAATGGACAAAGGATTTGAATAGACACTCTCCAAAGAAAGACATATAAATGCCTTAAAAAGCACATGAGATGTTTAGCAGAATTCGTCATCTTAGAAATGGAAATCAAAACCACCGTGAAATAACACTTCACAACCACCGTGATGGGTGGGTAAAACCCCAGTATTGGACAGTGACATGTTGGTGAATTGGGGAAAACTGAAATCTTGATATATTGCTAGTGGGAGGGGAAGTAAAATGGTGCAGTTGATTTGGAAAAGTCCGACAGTTCCTCAGAAAAGCATGAAATCACCGTACGACCCAGCAATTTCACTCCTAGCCATATGCTCAAGAAAACTGAAAACATTTTTCCAAAAAGTATGTCATGCCTGAATCTTCACAGCAGCATTATTCATAGTAGTAGAAACAGTCCAGGTGTCTGTCAACCGGTCACTCACTGAGATTCCACTCACCTTAGACGTGAAAGATGTCAGCACCGAAGGTCACACCAAAGGTCATGCACTGTACGATTCTCCTCACAACAGGTGTCCAGAATGTGCAAATCCAGAGAAAAGGAAGTTGGCTGGTGATTGCCAGGCGCTGGTAGAAGGAAGGAGCCAGGTGCTGACTCTTAATGGGTTCAAGGTTTCTTTGGCCTGTGGTGAAAAAGTCCCGGAATTACATACTAGTGGTTGATGTGCAGCTTTTAGAATACGCTAAAAAGACTGAATTGTATTCTTTAATATTGGGGCTTTTGTGCTTTGTAAATTGCTTTTCAATTTAAAAAGGAATTCAAGAAGTTATTTGGTGTTGATATGATAGTATCCAAAACAAGTTACTATGTAACTCACGTCCCCAGCGTTAAACTTCATTTTCTGAGGATCTTGAAGTGTTTGAGGCTAGGAGACACAACGATCCTATACTGTATGTTACACCCCATCTTACTGATTTCTATCTCACATAACCATATTCAGGAAAAACCGACATGTAAATGTGAGCTGAATGCTATGCAGAGGCACATTCCTCTTACCCGGATGATCTTTAGTGGTACAGTAAGAGATGAGATCATAGCAACGTTAGTTTAGTTAGTTTAATTTCCATGGCAACAGGAATTTGGCACATGGGATGAGTTAGATCTCCCTGCACAGCTCCTAACGGGGTTGCCCATTTCTGTGTGGTGTCTGTGTATATTCTCGCTGTGGAAATAAGTGATAGCACCTGCACAAACACTTGTCCAGAAGCGCACACGAAGCTGGTGAAGGCAGAGGACAGGCGAGAGGGAAGCATGGCTCAGCCCTGGCAAAGAAGACCGTTATTCCAAACGCAAAATATTCAGGAACACAATCCTTGGGAAGACTGGTGATGTCTTTAGACCTCACCACTATCGGGTTGTATCTGTGCAGCCAGTTACCAGAGCCGCAGAACGGCGTGTGTTGGTATTGGTGTCATCACTCAACGATTCTGACTTTTCCTGGTGCTGAGGATGACTGCATATGGCAGAAGCAAAGTGCTAATCTAGCACAGGTCATCATATCCAAGTTCTTTTCTATGAAGGCGGGCAGGGTTAGGAACCACCCCACCCCACCCCACTCCCCAATCCTATAAGAACTGGGATCTGATGATCTGTGCTGTCGAGAGAGGCAGGGTTAGAACACCTCATTCCTCAATCCCATTGTTGAAAATAATAGTTGGATTGGGAGGGTTTTTACTCCTAAGGTTGAAGCCGTGCATTTCTGGAGCCTGGGCTGTCAGTCATGGTGGCTGGGGAATGCTGGGGCTGCGGTTGTCTGGCTGCCGGTAGCCCTGCTGGTGGGTCCTCCCTCTTTGACACCGTTCATTTCTGAAGCTTGCTTTCCCCGGTGTTGGAAGTAGCAGCACTGGAAGAATGGCCGCCTTCCTACAGTGAAGCTCTGGCAGGAGAGGAGAAGATACGGAGCGTCTGTTCAAGGACGTGACGTTCTGGGCACCGCACCATGCGTTCTGCTTCTCAGCTGTGCCTCCTGGTTGATGTTACCATCACCTGGCATTTCCCAGGAGGTAACTCGCGAATGCCACACTGATGGAACAGTGCGGCTCGAGTCCAGGGCCGCTGGAGCACATCAGCAAGGTCAGGCTGGACGCATGTGCTTGCTGACAGGAAAATGACAGGAAATGTCATGTCAGTTCAGGAAAATGACAGGAAATGTCATGTCAGTTCAGGAAAATGACAGGAAATGTCATGTCAGTTCAGGAAAATGACAGGAAATGTGTTTGCTGACAGAAAAATGACAGGAAGACGACAGGAAAGAGGCCCATGAGGAGAGGAACCAGTAGATTCAAGGCAGTTAACCGAAGGAGCGAGCCATCACAGGCTGGGAGGACACCCCAGCCACAGTGGATGTCAGCGGTGGTGGCTGGACTCGGGGTCCGTGAATGTTGCATGATCGAACGTGTTTGGTACATTCTCAGCTCCTGCCCAGGTGCCTCCCAAGCATCGGGTGTTGTGGCTCCCCACACCCTTCCCATCTGTGTGTAGCATGACCACCACCTTCCTACCGTGTGTTTGTCCTATCACGGCTGCTGTGCCTAACGGATGCTTTGCTTTCCAGCTACTTTCCTATAACCAAAGCCCTTGAACGACTTTGCGTTTCAGAGACGACAGGGTATTAGTTTTTCATGATTGCTCTGAGGATTTCCGAAAGCAAATGTAACTTACAGGATGGAAGATATTGGAGACAGTAATTATAGATGACTTTTCTCAGTTTTTTGATTGTGGTAAAGTTACACAGCACTCTATTTTTAACTGTATGGTTTTGTGGCATTAAGTGTGTTCACACTGTCGTGCTGCGATCACCGCCATCCATCTCCAGAACTTTCTGGTCTCCCCACGCTTGAAACTCGGTCTACCAAACACTAGCTCTCCTCCCGCCCCAGCTCTGGTAAGCACTACAGGTTGCTTACAAAATAAGCTTTTTCAGTAAGAGAAGGGGCAAGGAAAAGAGCTCTAAAGACTGTCTTGAGATTTGAGGAAGTGTTTTAGGTTTTGTTGTGTGGTTCCCGGTGTAAAGGAACTATTGAAGACGTGGGAAGGCGAAGGTCTGTGATCTCAGGAAGTGCTGGGCTGGGCAGCTTTCCCACTGTGACGGGGGCACTTGCCCTCAAACCTGCCTGAGATAATCGCGTGAGGATGGTGCTGCATTGTGACAGCTCTGAACTTGGTCTCCTTGAACGTTGCCAGGTACATAAGCTTTGGCGGTTACCGTCTAGTGTCTGTGGGAGACCTAGAATTTGAACATTGTTGACTTTAGGACACACTCATTTTATAACACTCTACCTGTTCTCATCAGTAGGAAATATGCTGTGTCCTTTTTTTTTTTTTTTTTTTTTGAGAGGGAGTCTCGCTCTGTCGCCCAGGCTGGGGTGCAGTGGCCGGATCTCAGCTCACTGCAAGCTCCGCCTCCTGGGTTTACGCCATTCTCCTGCCTCAGCCTCCCGAGTAGCTGGGACTACAGGCGCCCGCCACCTCGCCCGGTTAGGTTTTTTTTTTTTTTTTTTTTTTTTTTTTTAGTAGAGATGGGGTTTCACCGTGTTAGCCAGGATGGTCTCGATCTCCTGACCTCGTGATCCGCCCGTCGTGGCCCCCCAAAGTGCTGGGATTACAGGCTTGAGCCACCGCGCGCGGCCTTTTTTTTTTTTTTTTTGCCTTAATATTCTGTGTTGCTGTAACAGTAGTTGCAGCGGACGCTACTTCTGGTTCATGGTCATCACCAAACACAAGCTTCAGGAAACCGTGTGAAAAATGAAGGGGAAAGTGCTTTTCTGCAAAGGGCTTTTTTGAACATCCTGTTTTTTTCTGGAATATCTGTTTTGGTGTAAAACGTTTTCATATTTAGGGATTTGTAACGTGTTTTATACTGGTTAGCTTTGAAACCCCATGTTTTTGCATGCCATGGGGCTGCTTTATCCTGTTATTCTATGATATAGCAGGTTGGCAAAACTATTGGTTATTTCACTTTAAAAACCAAAGCAGCTTACAGATTGAGTGTGATTCTTGTAAGAATTTAATTGTAAAATTGATTTGTGTTCAACAAGCTTACTGGAATGGCTAGATCCGTGGACAAAAAGATAAGAACATGTCAAGTCTCTGGGCCAGGAAGGACTTCCAAATAATACAAGTGATACACATTAATTTCTTAACAAAAGATTAGATTTAGTACATAACTGTTTAAAACCTCCATATTTTCTATTATAGCCATTCCACAGTGCCCATGGGGGTGGGCTGCAGGACTGCCTATGGAATCCAAGGTCTTTGGGCGTTGAGGTCCCTGCAATAAAATGGCATCGTGTTTGCATATGACATATGCACATCCTCCTGCAGACAGTCATGTCAGGGTTGCTCGTAACAGCTATACCATGGACATACCATGCGAGTAGTTGTTTAATGAATAATAAAGTCTGAATGCTTAGTACAAACACATTAAAAAATATGTTGATCTATGGTTGGTTGAATCCACAGGCCTGGAACCCGGGGAGAGAATACAAACTCTAGAAGCAAAACGAACAAAGCACTTGAGGTCAGCAGTGACGGGTGTGGGATCACACTGAATCTCATGTGTTTTGCTGTCTGTGTCACTGTGTCCCGTGTAAACGGGAATCATTTGTAGCTTAAGGTAAAATAGGTAACAGGAAACACTACAGAGTGGGCACGAAGGCGCGCCCCTCATTACCCCGTGTTACAGCCAAGCGTCTGCCTCCTGGGGAAGGATCTGTTCTGTGGGGAGACTAGATGTTGATGATTTCCGGATGTGTGAAGGGAAACTCCCTCCGAGAAGCGTGGCTTTGGCCGGAGCACATCAGACGAGAGTTAGCGTGGCATGGAGTTTCCACAGTGGCCCTCAGGCCTGCTGCTTCTCTCCTCTCCCCACCCCTGGCCCTGACTCTTACCAAGGGAGGCAAGTTCAGCTCCAGCTGAGCCCCGCACAGGGCTGTGGGTCTCTAGGGCAGGTGCCCACCTTCGCCTGAACAGGCTGTGTCAGAGGAGGGTCTGGCTGTACTTGAGCTGTGAGAGATGCTCTCAGAGATCCAGCATCCTGAAAACCCAGGTGCTGAAGGTTCCTCCTCTTCCACCATCCTGCGGGGAAGGGGGTCTTATCCTGCTTCCCCTCAACCCGAGCTGACTTCTTGTCTGTTCTGTACACCTAGGTTTTCAGAACAGTTTTGTTAATCATCTAGCAGACAAACAACCATAAGGTGACAGCCTGGGAGGGTAGACGGCGCTGGAAGGTAGTTTCCTGAATAACAGCGTTCAGTTTCCTGTTTTGCCATCATTTGACCCAAGGCCCCAAGATAATTGAAATATTGTCAGCCAAACACCGATTTTTTATCTGAGTTTTTTTTTTTTCTTTTTAAGTTATGGGTGCAAACTTATAACCAGGGACCTGACAAAAGAGAAGGATTTATTTGCAAAGTGAATGTCGGGGATGGTTGGCATTTGCCAACTCTGACTAGCAGGGACCCAGGCTGCTTCGGTTCTGCCGCCCGACTCCTGACCCTCCAGCTCCTGCCCCTGTTCCCACCAGCAGGAAGAGGAGCGGGAAGGTGCCTTTTCCCCTTTAAGGGGGTGAGGTGAGAGTTGCACCTGCCACTTAGCTAGTCCCTGGGGTGATTCTCCAGCATGGGTGGGAGTTGGGTTTGGAGGCCTGAGCCCCGTGAAGCTGGGGTTGCTGTTCCCTGAGCAGCAGGAAACTGGACTCTGGGAAGTGGGGTCAGAGGGTAGCATCCGCAGGAGGGGCCTCTCGTCCCATTTGACATCTTCACTGCAAAAGGGGGTGTGGGCTTCATGGTCCATTGACAAATAGAACGTTACTTTTTTTTTTTTTTTTGAAGCACATAGAACCCTAATTCCTTTGGCTTTTACTAAAGTGGCATTTTGTAATTCCACATGATTTCATTGATATACTCGCAGGAGAGAATGCTTCCTGTAAACCAGAAGGATCTCTGCGACAGTCCTTGATCCATAGAGAGTTCATTTTCCCAAGGTTATAGACACAGCCTTAGGAGGGGTTGAGGACACACTGCGGCAGCTTCAGGAGGTCCTGAACATGTGTCCAAGGTGTTTGGGGCACAACTTGGTCTTACACATTTTAGGGAGACGTGAGACATCAATACATGTGAGACGTACGTTGGTTCAGTCTAGAAAGGATGGACGGCTCGAAGCGGGGAGGGATTTCCAGGTCACAGGTAGATCAGACAAATGCATTTCTGGTGCATCTTTCCAGAGGAAGCAGTCAGATCCGCATTTATCTCCGTGTGCAGATGGTGACTTTGAGTTCTGTCCTCTGTCCATGAGGAATTTCCTTGTGGATCGGTTGTGAGGGAGGTACGTGGCTTTTCCCTCCACCCCCAGTAGCTGTCTCTGTTAGGAAGAGCATGGGAGGCAGGTTTGCTCTAAGCTCTTCCTCACCTTGATGTCCCTTTAGCGTAGTGATTTTGGGGTCCTGAGATGTATTTTCAACTTCATGTTTCTGAACACACTGGCACTCTAAACAGTGTTGTAGGAGGCATCTAACTTACTTAGAAGAAGAAGAATATTTGGAAACACTTGAGCACCTTCGTCCTTGAGAGAACCAAGCCTTTGTTTAGTTTGCTTTGCCCTGAGGCTGTTACGCTGTCCCGGGCTGTGCGGCCTTAGAAAGCTGTGCCCCTGTGAGCTACTGCCTGTGGAATCTGGTGACTTTGAAGTTAATCCAGCAGCTACATATTTTGGAAAGCAGATTCCCTCTTAAAGTGTTGGTGATTATGATTCTAGCACTAGAATTTCAGTGTGTATTTTCCACCCTTCTTACTTTGTCTCCTCATACACTGAGATGCTGCTGCATTTGCCCTTAGGCTTCACGGAGGGAGGGTCAGTTCTGACCCTTTCTTAGATATTGACCTTGAACGGACAGAATCGAGATTCAGGAAAACTCTCGAGCTGTGAGAGTGTGCTGATATCTATGTAAGTGGGGTTCATGTGTCAAACTCAGGTTTAAGAAAAACCAATTCTAGGCTGGGCATAGTGGCTCACACCTGTCATCCCAGCACCTTGGGAGGCTGAGTTGGGCAGTTCACTTTTGAGCCCAGGAATTCAAGACCAGCCTGGGCAACATAGCAAGACCCTGACTCTACAAAAAATTAAATAGGACAGGTGATGTACACCTGTGGTCCCAGCTACTCGGGAAGCTAAGGCTGGAGGATGACCCAAGCCTGGCAGGTTGAGGCTGCAGTGAACCATGATAGCACCACTGTACTTATGGTGCACTGTGCCTGAGTGACAGAAGAACAACCACCCCCCCACACACAAAATATCAATTAATGCAGTGGCCAGTTCTGCTGGGACCACCTGTTAAGACTACTCTGGGTCTCATGGTTTGAGAAGCGTCTGTCCGGGGTCGAGAGGGAGTAGCTTGAGGGCCTAGAAGCCAGTTCTTGTGGTTGAGCGTGATTGCGGGTGTGGAGTTGGGGGCAGGGCTCTCCACGGCATGAGTGGGTAAATGGATAGGCTTCCAGGACGAGCCCCTGTGACTTTGCCTGGTTTACATCCGTCCAATACAAATCCACAGGCTCTTACTCTAGAAGCTTCTGCAGGGCCTGATGGACTGGCCTGGGGACAGAGGGTGCCCTCAGAGCCTCATGGTGCCGTCTGGTTTAGGAAGAGCGCTTAGTCACCTAGATCTAGGATTTATGGCACTACAAGGGGACTCCTCACACTCGGAGCAGCATCCATCTGCATTCTAGACTTGGTTCTAGGCAAAGTATTTTGGAGCCTGTTGGTACCCTGTGTTCTGTTTATGTGTAAAACAAGTTAGAGTTATAACTAGTTAAAACCTATTTTTAAAATTTTGTCACAGAATATGGCAGTTGTGGTGGAGCCTGGCCAGAGACCCCCACACTCAGACGCTGTTGCTTGCTGGAGTTGCAGGCGTTGCCTGCATCGGCTGCCCCTCCCGGCGTGTCTGTGTTCTTGACACGGGCGCCCATCGAGGCTCGGCCTGTGAGAATCGTGCCACCGTTTGTCTCCGTGTTCCTCTGAGGTTCCACAGACTTCACGGTCCCGTGGAAGAGCGTACGGTATCTGCTTGCATCCTGATTTCCCCAAACCCCAGGACAGACCAAGAGTTCCTTACACACAACTGCAGAGGGCCCCGTGGCGTGGATTTGCAGAGACACAGCCTTTCCCCAGCTTGGCCTTCGTCTCCAGAGTTGGCTTTAGGGTGATAGAAGCTTCCTTCAGACTGGGGGGCCTTGAAGCTTTGGTGCTAGGAATTCGGTGACCAGCACGGATAATACCCCGTTTCTCTGCATTTGTAGCAATAGTTGTTAACACGACCACGAGATGTACAGAGGAAGGAAAAAGGAGGTTTTATTTTCAGAGTAACACTCTGTGCTTTGGGAAATGTGGTCTTGGGGGAGCTGTAAGCACACGCCCCTCAGGAGGGGAGGAGGCCGCGGCATTACACGTTCCGGGGTTTGTTGGCTGTGTGTGTTCATCGGGCTCAAGGAATGTCTGAACGTTTACAGGGAAAGTGGGGTTTGTTCATCCGGTTCGTACAATGTCTGAACACTTACAGGGAAAGTCTAGCACACATGCAGTGAGTTAACCTGTAACATCCATGTTCGCCTTGGGGCAAGTGTAACATTTGAAATGAGGTGGACTGGGCGTGTCATGTACAAAGGTGAGCTGTTGGGCGCAGACGTTTATGCGCAGCATCAGTCACAGCCAGGACTGGCTCAGGGTCTGCAGCCTGTGGCAGGAAAGGACACTCATGAGGCCATTCTGTCCAGTCGGGGCTGCCGGCAGGGTCCCAGGGTGGGGCTGTCTGGTCGACCGGCATCTGGAGTCCACCCAGGTCCAGTGGGCAGCGTTCCTCTAAACCAGGCTTCTGATTGTGGAGGAGACTTCATGCTGGTTAACACACTGTACAGGAGTAATGTTGTGGGGCTTTGGGGTCCACCTTCCCTATGATGCCGGTTACATTTCTCTCCGGACCTCACAGCCACAGAGATTGCACCTCGTCTGACAGCAGGGGGTGCCATGTTGACATAGTAATTTATTGTATTAACCTTTTTATTACTATTTTAATAACTTTTTTTTTTCTTTTTAAAGAGATAGGGTATTGCTGTGTTACTCAAGCCAGTCTTGAACTCCTGGCCTCAAGAAATCCTCCCACCTCGGCCTCCCAAAGTGCTGGGCTTATAGACGTGAGCCAGTGCGCCCAGCCTACAGCCACGTTTTTAAAACTCAGCAGTTTAAAAATCCTATTCCTTTTACCCCCTCAAGCAGGCTGGTTGGCCTTGTGCAAACTGGGGTGTCACGATCTTAGCCCCCCTTTTATTTTTCCCTTTGGCTTCAAATTCTGATGAGAACAGCAGTTACAAAATGGGCTTTAGGTGATCCTTCCGTTACTAAAGCCAGAATTCTCACCAGTTAGAGGTGTCTGTCCCCAGGATTCCAGAAAGCTGTTTTGAATCAAGCCCGTAGCAAATAAGTAAGGAACTAAACTCTTGGTCCTCTGCTTAGTACCAGGGGAATGGGTTAGTTGCTGATACCCTTTGATCTGTGCTCACGTGCTGCATCTCATCACGGGAAGCAGAGTCGCCCTGTGGAATAAAGCCCGGCTCAAGGTGGCGCGTCGAGACGCTTGGGGCTGTCAGTCCCTTATACAGCGGCAGACTTGGAGACTCAGTATCGCGTGCAGAGCCCAGGCAACCGGAGGGCATCCACCTTAGAGACCACATGGACGGTCGGCAAGGTGGATGTCCGGGCATATGGCCTTGACAGGGCCCACTGCGAGGTGAATTAGGAATTCGTTAGCAAAGAAATCAAACTCGCCTTTGGGTCCCAGCTGCTTGGAAGGCTGAGGCGGGAGGATTGCTTGAGGCAGAAGGTCAAGGCCGCGATGAGCCATGATTGTAATACTGCACTCCGGCCTGGGTGACATAGCGAGACTCCAAGTCAAAAAAAAAAAAAAACACAAAAAAACCCCTCAAACCTTACTCTTCATAGCAAGAGGGAGAATTTATCCAAGTAACTGAAACAAAATCTTAGATGATGTAATTTCAGTGGCTAAGTGAGCTGTCCAGCCCACGTGGCTGGCTCACAGCGCAACAGAGCCAGGTGCTGCTGCAACTGCCCCCCAACCCCGATCGCTTGTGAACATTTTCTGTTTTCCCATATCTCCCTTTTGGATACGTAGCTCGCTACTTTATAGCTAAGCATCAGTAAAACAGGTTGTCTATTTTGAAAAGTAACTATTTTGTCTTTTAAGGACAGAAAATGAAGCAGGTGACAATAGCATGGCAACCTGGTGAATAGATTTAGAGGAATATTTAATACTTGGCACCACTCTGATCCCTTCTTCTCTCATGCTTAGTTACAGCTACCGCCTCCTAGGACAGAACACTTTGAGCTCTGTGAGTAGGAATTAAACATGTTCTAAATCAGAAGTTTTAGTTAAGCAGTATTTTATGTGAATGCCCAGATCCTAAGTGTTCACTGTGCTGGTGTGTGGTGTTGAAGAAGGAACGAGGGCTTGGGGCTGCGTTTATGGTGCAGCGTCCGGGTTCCCATATGTGAGATGAGGGCCATGAGACACGGCCTGGAAGGTTCAGACTGTGGGATTGAATGGATCTACCCACTCCTGGAAAGCCTCAAGTCTAACTTGACTTGGGCTGGTTTTAGGGAGATGCTGGCAGCGCTGTCCTCACAGGTTACTGGGAGGGGCTCTGGCACCATCACCGTCAGGTGTCTCATGATCAGTCCAGCTTGCTCATCTCGGAAGCTGCTGGTCGTATTCTCGTTCCTGTTGTTTGTTGCGTGTTATTTAGGGTTCTGTTCATGTGGGGACCTAGGAAGTTTCACAGTGAGAGGAGAGCCGCTGAGCCACCTTCCTGCCTGGACGCCAGCCCCACGGAGGACCGTAACTGCTTGAGGTTGGCTTCTGCCCCCGGCCTCACCTGTGGAGGCATTGATGCAGTGGTACTTTCTAAGCTCCTGGGGCACACAGTGCTGTTGTGTGGATCCACAGGCCACTGTGGCGTCCAAGCACGTGCTCCTGGAGGAGAGGACTCTGCGGGCACTGATAGTGGGAGCTGGCTGAGAGTCCAGCGAGTGAGACTCCCTGTGACGTGCACAGCTGCCACCTGCACAGCCCCTCCTGACGCCAAGATGGTCGTGCGATAAATGCACAAAGCGTGTCTCCAGCAAAAAGCCGCCGAGTGTCCACATCCAGCATATCCACCACGGTGGCTTTTAGGTGTTAATACGATGAATGTGAGCAGCAGGTGGTCTGCGTCGAGTGTGACTGTGCCAATGCAGTTTTGTTCTCATGTCTTGATGAGCATGAACGGTTCCTGACGAGGGTAGGTAACGATGCTGTGACCTGAGACTGCAGTATTGTAGCTTGAGGAACCAAGGAGTTCTCTCTTGCAAACCCATCAAGGAGGATGTTCCAGGCTGGTGACTGCTCCATGAGGTATTCAGGGATCCAGGTTTCTTCCCGACCCCTGCTCTGCGTTCCCAGGGTCACGGCTGTCCTTGCCGTGGTTGGGAATGGATGATTACCATGCTGGCGGGGAGGCTTAAGGTGAGAGTGGCAGTGATTTACCTAATCTACATAATGACAGGGAGCCTGGAAGTAAATTGTAGCCATGGCCTGGAGGATGGATGATGGATGTTGGTGAACGACTGGCTGCACTCACCGCAGCTGGCCCAGGAATGGGGAAGGATGGCTGAGTATGCCATTCAACGGTACCTGGTTCTTTCAGATTTGACTTCCTTATGGATTTTCTGCTGTAAAGAGGAGAGAGCCTGTGGTTCTAGGCCAAGCATCTCACTCATCTCATAACATCTTGTATCCCTCAGCCAACATTTATGTCAAGTTTTAGAAGTCCTATCAAACTGGCAAGCATTTCTCAATTTGGTTTAACCATTGGATTTTATATCTGTGTCTGCATCTCTATTTTACATCTATGTGGTTATTTGACACTCTGTAGTACCTTTGTAATAGGTTCTATTTGGTGGAAGTTACTTTCAACAAACCCTTGCTGCTACTTGAATTTTCAAGGTTGCAAGCAGAAAGGAGAGAATAAAAACCACATCTTCTCTAATTTTAAAATTTGTTGTTTCTCAAATCACACCAGAAGTACAGATATTACAAATTACAAAAGCAGCCAGAATCAAGGTTAAGAGATTTCTGGGTGATTCTGGCTAATCAGCAGTATTTGCTGAGGTGTGTGCAGCAGAGCAAAATGCCAAGAAGCCCGGGACGGGGGAGAGTTGGGAGGCCAGGCTGTGACTTCAGAGGTGCTGTTGCCTCAGGAAGAGGAGCTAGATGTCGAGAGGATAAATGGCCACAGGTGTGACCACCGCCATTCTTGCCGAGGTACAGAGGCCTTTGTACAGGGGCCTTTGTGAGCTGAGTTAAAAATCGAAATTGAGAGAGTGCAATGCATTCTTAGTTTTTAAAATAAAATGCTAATAGAGAACGTTTTGTTTGTAAGAATGTAAAATGTTACATCTTTGTTTAGAATTTAAGAATAATAATTTGCTTCTGAGATCTTTGTGACTGAGATTTGAAATCTTAAGTATGGTTTTTTCTTCCATGTTTTATACATATGCACGTATACACATATATGTAAGGTATATAAAAGGAAAATAAGCGTGTCTGTATTCACATTTATATACACTTCCATAATGTGTATACTTCCAGTCACACATAGGTCTAAGAGACTATGACTTGACTTGATAACCATGAGAGGGTAATCGCGCCTCCCGCGTTCCAGGCCTCACACAGACCGTGCCAGGTTTTGGAAGCAGGAGTTTGTCTGCAGCCACTTCGGGAAGCATGTGGTTGCCAGGATTGCCTAGAGCTCCAGGCTGTCTCCAGTTCCAGCCTCCCTGGGGTAGAAGCTGCCCTACCAGGGGCCTGGACATGGACGTTAGGGCCTGGAGCCAGGGACAGCTCCTGAAGCGGGGGGCTCCCCTCACGGCTGGGCATGAGAACCGAGGATAGGAGGCGGAACCAGCCTAGGGCCAGTGCACGGCCTCCCTGAAGTGCTTGCGGGAAGCCCCAGCTGCATTTTGCTGACCCCATAGACAGCACCTCACTCTGTGAGATCCCCCTGGCCCACCTGTCAGGTTCCTAAAATGATGAAGGTTTCCAAAGCTGTGAATTTTTAGGTCTAGGCTAAAAAGTCCTGGGACAGACTCACAGGGTTCTTTATGTAGAAATGATGAGTGTGCTGGTGACTCAGAGCAGGCACTGTACCCTCACTCCAGGGTCCTTCGTGCCAGGTGGAAACGAGCGTGTGGGTCACCCAGAGTCCCTGCATCCTCACTCCAGTCACTGCTCTTTGGTTTCTTAATTAAAAGCCTAAAAGCCTTGATAATGAAAATGCATTCTCCCCAGAGAGTCGAGTTTCCGGTTATGGAGGCTCACCTGTAAATGCCGTGCCAGGTCAAATATGCTGAGATCTGGGCCAGGTCCTGCTTCCTGCCCACGGCCAAAGCAGGTACTTCATTTGGGATGTGACCCAGGGGGATATCTGAGAGGCCTGCCGGTCCCCGAGGGATGAATCCGCTGGCCTTCACACTCTGCTCCGGCCTCCATCAGCTCCTTTCTACCTGCAAACGGCCTGCTTTGACGTTGCCATCATTGGAGATATGTTAGGGACTCAGTATGGGTTGACACCCATAGGACCAGCAGATGGTGGAAAGGTGGGAACCAGGGCTGGGAGGGTGGTGACCACGGCCAAACTGAGAACAGTGGCGGGCTGGGAGGTCCATCTTCTGTCTAAAGTGTTTTTCAAACTAAAAAACATAGTGTCTCAGGAGCATGAGAGGGCAGGCCACAGACGGGGAGAACGCATCTGTAAAAGACTCATCTGAGAAAGGCTGTTATCCAAACCGTGCAAGGAACTCTCAAAACTCAACAAGAAAATGAACAACCTGATTAAAAATGGACCAAAGACCTGGACAGATACCCCAACAAAGAAGATACACAGATGGCAAATCTACACGTGGAAACATGGCCCGCGTCTTATGTCATAGGGCGAGGCGTTACTGTGCACCCATCGGCCTGGCCAAAACCCGAACTCCGACACCGCCGCGTGCTGGTGGGTGTGTAGGCATCAGGACCCTCACTCATCACTGGAGGAAGTGGGGCAGCTGCTGTAGGAGGCAGCGTGGCGGTTTTCCGTGGAACTAAGCTCTCCGACCACAGGAGCAATCACAGTCCTGGACGTTTACTCGGAGGAGCTGAAAGTTACTTCCATGCGGAAATGTGCACACAGACGTTGACAGCAGCTTTATAATTGCCAAAACTAGAAAGCAACCAAGATGCCCTTCAGCAGGTGAATGGATAAACTGTGGTATGTCAGATACTGGGATATTATTCAGCGCTAAAAAGAACTGGACCCCTAAGCCATGAAGACAAGGAAGGATCTTAAGCGCATGTTGCTAAGTGAAACTCCAATCTGGAAAGGCTGCCTGCTGTCTGAGTCCAACCACAGCACAGTCTGGAAAAGGCAAAGCTGTGGAGACAGTCAAACAATCAGTGGCTGCCAGGGGTTGGGGAAGGGAGAAATGAATGGTAGGAGCATAGGGGATATGGAAGGTGGGAAACAACTCCAGGTGGGGCTTTCATGGGGGATCCATGCCGTTCCACGTCTGTGAAACCCACAGAGTGAGCAGCAGCAGGCCGAGTCCTCGTGTGAGCTGTGGACTGTGGGTGGTGGTTCCGTGTTGATGCGGGTCTGTCGTCATACAGACATGCTGGTCTCATGAGGGCAGGAGAATGATGGAGGCTGTGCCTGTGCTGGGAAAGGAGATAGGTGAGGACTCTCTGTACTTTCCTCTTGATTTTGCTATGAACCAAAAACTGCTTTTAAAAACGTCTATTGAAAAGACAAAAGAGTGCTGGCCAGACAACATCTGTGTGAGGGTGTGGCCTGTGTTCTACATTCAGAATTTCCGTTAGAATACACACATCTAAATTTTTCAAAGTTAAACCTTTGCATTAAGTAACTCACTACAAAGTTACAGTATCAGCTTGAGAGCTGCCAGGATGGCCAGGATCCTGTATCCTGACAGGCTTCTCTCCTTACAGGTGCAGTTGACGTCCATGGCCACATCCCAGTAAGCGGCAGGGCTGGAATCAGGAGTCAGGCTTTGCGGGACAGAGAGGAAGTGAGATCTGCAAGCACGTGGCTGAGGGCCGGCAGGGGGTAGCCCATGGCAGGGGGCCGGCAGGGATGACTTTTTGATCAGTTTTCCTTATCGCTGAGGCCTTCCTAGACTTGGGGAGTTGGAGTCCCCACTCTCGGGTGCCTCAGAAACCAAAGGCTGCTCGTAATCCTCAAGTTCCAGATGCCTCAGGGGAGGTACCTGGGTTGTTGGGTACAGTTCCGTTATTTGCTGCTTGGTGGGATTTGCCCGCAGGATTTCTGGTTGTTTTTAAGAGCTGATGTTTGAGCTGCTTAAAATCACATATGGATGTCGATTTACCTATAAAAGTTAAGAATAGAATTTTAGTTCAAAGAGTTGTGAAAATGCTCAAGGTCATGTACTAATGTATACATTACATTTGTGGAAATATCTAAAAGTCCAGGATTTATATTAAACAATTCTCTTGATTTTTGTAATATCTACCTGTCATTTTTCCATTTGATTAATAGATGTCAGAGGGCTTAAATTTTGAGTGCCTGAATTCACTGAAATTAAAACTTCTTACATCAAATGTAATTGAACTGAATGTAGCCAACAGTGCATGCTTTTATAAGTACTGATTAAAATATATATAAAAACACATATCCATGAACATGCAGGTGTGGGCAACATATTAAACCATGGAAGTAGAATTAGTATTCTTTGTTTTCTGAGAAGACAAATTTTTAAAAAGCCAAGGGGTCTTATAACTTTCTAGTTTCCAACTTATTTGCCCTAAAGTGGAAGATTGACAGCAGCAGAAGAGGAGATCCTGGGCCAGTGCAGGCTCTGGGAGCAGCGGGGTGAGTGCTGGAAGGAGCTGGCTGGAGGCAGAGCCAGGGAGGTGCTCAGACAGGCCAGGACGGCCTCAGGGCACGCGGCTCAGTGAGTGAGAAAAGGTTCACATTTCTTGGAGAGCCCTTGACTCTGCCCACGGAAAACCCAAACTCCTTCCAACGGGGATGTGCATCTCCTGTAAAAGTTGTTACTCCCAGAAAGAAAGCCAGTGGATGTAGAAATTTTACGTATGCAGAAATTATTTCAAATTTGTTTCTAACCTTATCCTTCTCTTCCCCCATCTTAATGTGTGGTGACTTTCTGCAGGTGACGCACACATCTTAGGAGAGGGCTGTATTTCAGTTGTTGTTGGCTCTGTTGTGACTTTGTGGTGTCCGATGTTCTGGTTCTGAGGTTCTGCCCAGAACGGGGCTCCTCCCTGCTGAGCGTTGCTTGTTGAAGGCCCGTGTGGAAACTTTCCCTGTAAGCTCGTTGCTCGCAGCAGTCTTGGTTCAGAAATCTTTGGACCTCCTGAGACTCCACACAACCTTCTAAACTTTCTAGCGTGACCTTTTCATTTTACTGTTCCCCATTAACTCAGATGTTTTCCAGAATGTAAGTAATCTGCTGAATGCAGGGTGGGAAGTGCCCTCCGTTGGCTCTGGGGAGAAGCATGGCTGTTTCTCCGGGTGGAGCTTCCCGCCCACCATGGTGTGCTCCAAGACGCAGCAGGGTTCTTTGGCAGAAGTAACCGTCGAAGGCCCGTGTCTCCGTGGCAGGGTGGCTGTGGGTATGCGGCCTCGCGGCCATACCGGCCCCTCCCCATCAATGGCACCACGGAGAGGCGCAGGGGGAGGCCTGGGATCTGTCTCCAGAGTCACAGCTGTGCTTCCGAGACTGCGTCGTCGGTGTGTAACTAAACATGCAGAGAAAATGTTGGAGATAAGCAGGAGACGGTGTCTGTCCCTAATGAGCTCAGGCGTGCCCTTGAGAGGGTCAGATTTCTGTGCGGCTGATCTGGACTCAGCCTGGCTGTGGCAGTGCAGGTGACTGCTAGGCTTTGGCAAGGCTGCACCCACTGTCCGTCTGAAATGGCCCCCTTCCCTGGCTCGCGGTGCCAACTGGGCCCCCAGGTCTGATTTCCCGCTAGGACGGAGGCCCTGTGTATGTGTCGGGGGAGGGGAGAGGTGGGGGTCCTACTTTATTGCCGTATCCAATGCCACGCGGGGTCAGCACTCAGGAAACACGTGCTGTGTGGGTCAGCGATTGAGTTCAGAAACCTGGAAAATTCAGCAGTGTAGGCTTTGGGCATGACCCGTCCAGCCTTGGGGCTCTTTCTTTCTCTGAATTTCCTTCCATGGCATCCTCCTCATCCCAGGGGCCCCTGTTCCCATATGGCTGTTGGCAGCTTCACAGGTTCCTCTGCCTCCCCTCCCGGGCCCTGGTGTGGCTGGGGCAGCTAGTAGCTGTGCAGACCCCACAGCCAGTAGACCGTTGGTGCCAACGCCTTGGGCCTGGTTTACTTGAGTCAAGGACTGCGGTACATGGCTGAGCCCACCCTAAATGCCTGGATCGGAAGGCCTTGTGTTGCAGAGGGGTGGGGGTTGGATATTGAAGGACAACCTGCAAAGCAGAAGGGGAAATGGCTGTGCTGGATGGGCAGCTAGAGGAGTCTGTGCAGAGCCTGGGACCCATTGCAGACACAGAGCTGACATGGGCAATGCAGTGACACGGCCACCGTGGAAGTGGGCAAAGTTACAGGCTTCAGACCGATATGGAGGGGCTGGTCTAAAACGATCCTTATTTTCCTTTAATCCTAGCAATTGCTGGCTTACAGGGTGGGGGAGTGAGATCTGTGGTGGCCGCGAGGAGAGACAGGGATTTTAATTAAACCCCTCTTTCTGGGAGAGGGGAGTAGCTGTTTCTGTAGGGCGGTAAGCATCGTCATCTCAGGCAGCTCAGGCTGCTGTAACGAAACACCATTGACTGAGTGGCTTATGAAAAACAGGAATTTGTTTCTCACAGTTCTAGCGGCTGGAAGGCAGGATCAGGGTGCCGCACGGGTGGATTCTGGTGTGGGCTCCTTCCTGGTTGGCACACACCTTCTCTCTGGCCCTGACACAATGGGAGGGTGAGGGATTTGCTGGGCCCCTTTCTGAGGCACATATCCCATTCAAGGGTCTCCAGCCTCGGGAACTCATCACCTCCCAAAGACCACCTGACAGCATCACATTGAGGCTGAGGATTTCAACCTGTGTTTTGAGGGGCAGGCAGGCAGTTCGTAACCTTCACCCTCTTTGTGTATTTCTGACTCAACATTGAGTCTGCGTTCGGCTCTCCAGGGGACAGAGCCTGTGTGGACACTGAGCAAGGTCAGAGCTGCAAGCATGTACACATCGGGGGCAAGGGAGCTGCCAGGGGTGTGAGAACGGGGTTTCAGCGTCAATCGGAGCTGCTTTCCTGGCAAATGTACTCATAAGCTATCCTGGCAACATTTGCTTTTCATGAAGAGTCGATGACGTAGTGGGGGCAGCAGGCGGTGTTGCCAGAAGCTTGGAACTGATGAGCAGCAGAGAAGGGGCAGAGGCCATGACCTTGGGGTGGTCAGCAGTGCCAGGTGTCTGCCCTCCAGGCCTCACGTCTGTGACTGTGCAGAGACCGAGCCGACCGGGGCTTGCCGGCCGGTGTGGCTCTCATGCAGGTGATTATCGCGGTGTTCTTTCTATGTAATGTTTCCTCAACCCTATGCCCACCCCACCAATTTCTGTGCCTAGCAGAAATCATGCTGCGTTTCCTTGATGAAGCCTTGAGTTTCCTGTGGAGATGTAGGAATAGCATGATTTGGCTCACGTCAAAATACTTTGCAGTGAAGCTGCACGGAAGAGGATTCTAGGCTTCCATTTGACGTTTTCAACAATGCCTGAGTGTTACAGGACCGTCTTGCTTGTTAAAAAGCACCAGATGAAAAAGGCTACTGGTTAATAAAGGAGACTTTTTACATTAGCACAGAGAGGGTGGCTTGAGATAAATTCAGCGTAACGTAGGTGTGTTTGTAAGCCATCAAAAGGACCATCTCTCTGCTGGCGACACGTTTTCCGGTATTGGTTTTGTTCTGTAAAAGGATGACTGGCATTCGGTAGAGTCATTCCAGAAGTCACCTGGAAGGCGTCCACGTGGTGCCTTGTTTTCTCCTGACATTCTGGGCACCACGAGGGATTATTCCTGTCTTCAGCACTAGCAGGAGACTTTTCCTGAACACCTGCTCCTCTTTGGCGTTGTGGGTGTGAAGGGGTCAGAGTGACCCTGTCTTCATGGAGTTTTCAGACACCATGGGGATAGTGTGGCTCGAGTGTCGGGCTCGGGTGGGAGGGAGACTTTCCCCAGAAAACAGCTGCTGATTCCAGGACGGCCCTCGAGCCCTCCTCCCTCTGTTCCTCTGCGTCATGTCTGAATTAAGGCTGTTCTATCGTAGCGGGGGTTTCATGTTAACTGGAAGTGTGCTTTTTTACTGGGCAGTAAGTAAATTAATGGTACATTTGCCAAGGACAGCGAGGTTTGATTTGATGAATCCAGTGGGGGAAAGGAGAAGGGGCTTGGCTGTGTGGGGATGTATGTGATGGGAGCAGAATGGAGTAGCCATGCAGGCTGTTGGGATGGAGGGGCCACGCCCGCATTTCCATGGGATCCGTCGCTGTTTGTGCCACTAGACCTGAACCTCTGTCTCTACTTCTAACACCCGCATAGTGAGGAAGCCCCTGATGGGCCTGGGTTGTTACTTCCCATGGCCATTGCTGGGAAATGCACCGGACGCCTCTCCTGGCTGGTGACGGCCCTGGGCCTGGACACTGGCTTTGTCCTGAGTTGTTTCTTCTTGTGGCTATCGCTGGGAAGTGCTCCGGACACCTCTCCTGGCTGGTGATGGCCCCAGGCCTGGACACTGGGTTCGTCCTGAGCTCTGCGAGGGGCTTTGGCTCCACGTGCAGCAGGCATCTGTGCATCCCTTTGGATGTGAGATGTTGGCGCTCGGCTTGGAGGCCAGCGCAATCTGGGTGTGGTCAGGATCCAGTTCATCCTTTGGAGAGAGAGCACCTGCCCGGGGACCCCTCCGAGGTACATAGTCATGCAGTGCCCTCACAGGATGCCCGGTCCTCCGAGAACTTCCCGCCATTCCCCTGGACTCTCAGGTATGGGAGTCAAGTTTGGTGTGTGTGTCACAGGCGGGGGTACTGAGGACACCACGTGCCTGCTCGTGCGAAGACCTGAAGTGCTGCTTGAGCTCGTTCCCAAGGGGCCGTTGGCATCTGGGGGCCTGTGGGTGTCTTTCCACTGGCAGGAAATAATGGGTGGCCCATGTTACCTTTTGTGTCTTTTTTTTTTTCTTTGCCGAAAAGCCCTAATGCCAACGTCGCTGTCCTGCTATTGGAACCGCCCACCTCAGGCTCAGTGGCCCTCCTGTTTCTGGGCTGCTGCAGTGTTGTGTTGGGGTAACTGTGTTAACTTCGTTTGAATTTTCTTCCTGTTCTTTTGGAATAAGTGTTGATAGTTTGTGCTGCTTGTTCACCCCAGAGGCGAGGATGTCCTTTAGGCCTGGAGGAGCACAGCCCCTGCAGGGAGGTGCCGGACCTCTACCTCTCATGTCATCCGCAGCCCTCTCCACATGTCTGCTCTTCCCTCCTCGTGCCCATGGCTGGGGTCACGGGCCGCTCGCTCTGCTGTTTGAGATCCTCGGAAAAGGTGTTTGCCCTGAAGGGAGATTGGGGGTGTGCGGCTGATTTTAAGTAGGAGGAAATGATCGTAACAGAATGAGCAATGCCTAGCACTTAGTCTCAGGCTTGAGAAATTGTGTTTTAGAAGCAAGGTATCCCCAACTCCGGTTTCCTTCAAATTAAATCTTTTAAAGAGTCCACAAATATAAATAGTTAAAGCCTAAAACTATGCAACAGAGGGCCTAGAGCCGAAGCCACTGCCAACTCTGACTCCAAGACACCTCAGAAACTTGGTCCTCCTCCTCCTCAGAGAACCCCCCCTTCTGCTCCTCCTTCCACACTGCTCCTTCCACACTGCTCCCTCCACACTGCTCCCTCCACACTGCTCCCTCCACACTGCTCACTCCACACTCCTCCCTCCACACTCCTCCCTCCACACTCCTCCCTCCACATTCCTCTTCCGCCCCTCCCCTTCTTCCTTCCTTCCTCCCCTTCTTCCTTCCTTCCTCCCCTTCTTCCTTCCTTCCTCCCTTTCCTCCTCCCTCCTCTTCCTCCTCCCTCCTCTTCCTCCTCCCTCCTCTTCCTCATCTTCCCCCTCTTCCTCATCTTCCCCCTCTTCCCCGTCCTCCACCTCCTCCCCCTCCCTGTCCTTGGGCAACCTCCATGGAACTCTGGTTCAAAGTCACTGGTCTGTGGGGCCGCCCATTTGATAGACGAGTACGCTGGGGACCAGACACAAGTGACTGACTCAGACCAGCTCGCATGTCGTCTCCTGCCTCCTGTAACACCGGGTTGTCCCTAATGGATGAGAATCAATGATGCTGCTTCACTGGTCTCCAGGGAAAACAGGTTGATAACAGGTTATAAACATGGGAACGTTTTGGAAAAAGCGTCGTTCACTTGTCAGCTCCATCTCTCCTGCCCGGAAGATGTAGGGGAAACCTGCCTTCAGCCCACCCTCATCCCATAACAGGACGGAGGACAAAGGGGCAGAGACCCAGGTCCTGTCGGTGCCCTCAGGAAACCCCCCATTTCCTCCTCATGGTGGAAGTGGAAACCATCCCACTGGACTAGATTTTCCCGGGAAGCCCCTTCACCCCGAAAGCAAGGAATCTGGTTTGAGCACACACCATTCTCGGTGCCATGACTTTCTGCTGCTGAACCCTGCATACGTGGCCCATTGATCTTGCTAGTCCAGTGTTACTGGGTCCTGGGAGTTTCTGTGGGCTGATGGCAGGTGTTTACCATTGTGTTTAGAGGGGAGAACAGAACTTTATTTGTCGAAATCAGATGATAACCATTGCCATGTGATTCCTTGGGTTGGTTTGGGTGGGGGGTGCTCAATGCTTTTCCTGAGGGCTAAGTTCTAGTTTGAGACCGTCTCTCTTTGTCGCCCAAGCTGGAGTGCAGTGGTGCGATCTTGGCTCACTGCAACCTCCGCCTCCTGGCTTCAAGCAGTTCTCCCTGCCTCAGCCTCCCAAGTAGCTGGGATTATAGGTGTGTGCCACCACGCTTGGCTAATTACAAAAATGTTCAATATGGCCTGGGTTTTGCCATATTGGTCAGGCTGGTCTCGAACTCCTTGCCTTAAATGATCGGCCCACCTTGCCCTCCTAAAATACTGGGATTACAGGCTTCAGCCACTGTGCCCGGCCTGATCCTGACATCTTTTAAAGCTGCCTTCATGTACCAAAAGCCAGTCTATGTTTGAAAATCAGTCTTGAAGAGCCTAGGAGGAGAGGGATAAGCTTCAACTAGGTAAATAACTGTGCATATGTTAAAAATATGGGCCAAAATCTACCCCAAATGTTAACTCTTCTGCTTTGCGTATTATATCCATTTATAGTTATTTCAGTACTAAGATTTTTAAAGACTCTTTTGATAATTATGGACAAATTACTATTAAAACTCAGCTGCATTTGTAACACTTCAAAGAACTAATTGGATGACATCATTTTTCCCAGAGGCATTTTGGATTGTTACATAATTAATGTTTATCTCTTTGCCAGAAATATTTTTTTTCTTTTCCAGAACAGATACCTGAAAAGAAACTTACCTTTGCATTAAGTGTTATTTCACTGTGTGACAATCAATTTTTGAACGTGAGAACAAGATCATCATGTATTTTTGGGATAAATCTTGCTTAATAGTGATAATGCTAAGTGTTAAAATTATGCAACAATTTGTTTCTTTGAAAATTACTATTTGCCTTCTCCCCAGGTGGGAGCTGATGAGAACGTGGATGTAAAAATTAAATTGTATTTAGCTTGTATAAAAGAAGTTTAAAAAAAAAGCTTTTTTTTTTTGTTTTGTTTTGTGCTACTACTGAAGTTGCTTCGTTGTGGAAATGAGGTTATTGCAGGCACCTAGAATTTTATCTCCTTCACTTGTACAATGGGAAGAAATTCTCCAACAAGCACAGGAATCTGACTTTCTGATATTGAGACTCCTAGGCGTCAAGCCCCGTGGAAAGGTTGGTGATTACGTGAGCGTTGGCGTTGATGTGGGCACCCTCCAAGTTGGGTGCAGGGAGCAGGGAAGGGCAGAACAGGCCCCTCAGAAGCCATGAGAAAATCAAGTGTTGGCAGCAGCGGTGAGGGTTGATGTCAGGGGCCAGGAGGAGGTGGTGAAGGGAGCATGTGCCTCAAGGCAGCCCTGGAACCCGCGGTCCCTGCAGTGAGGTCTGATCTGCAGGGGACGTGGACGGCCACGTGGCGAGGCCCACGGACAGCCTGGACTTGGCTGCCTCAGAACTCTGGTGGACGTTGCAAACGGCCCCACAGGGTTGCAGTGCACATTCCTCGGACAGAGAGAAGACGCTTGGAACTGTTTTCGGCACGAAGCCAGCGCCCTGTGAACAGTGGCCACTGCTGTCGTGACTGAGTGCCGTCCAACTGGAGGCATTTGCTCTGCTCAGTTCACTTAATTGGGCTTAAGTGAACTTAATGGGGTTGCCCTGCCTTTAACAAGCTTGATGCATTGAACGAGGACTCAGTCAGTAAAGTACTCTGTAAATACGTTCTCCTGGCTAGAGTGAGCAAAGCCCAGGGAGAGAGTGGTTCCTCAGTATTAGACAGGTGTTTGTGGCGGGGCCAGCTGTGCGGCTGCCAGAGCGAATGTGACTAGGAAGCCTCTGTCCCCCCGGAGGTGGCCAGCGTAACTGTTACACGTGCCGTAGGTAGAAAGTGGGCACTGCTGGGAAACTTGCTCATGTTGCTGTTTTCTGATTGGAAATTCAAGGTTTCTGAGCATCCTACATCGAATTTGTACATTGCTGAGACTGTACACCTTTCAACACTTGTTTTTTCCTGCTTTTCGGATCCATACAACCTGGCATTTGGCCGTGGCTTCCAGGACAGGCTGGATGCAGAGTGAAGTCCTCTCCTCACTGTCAATCTTTGCAGATGTCTTTCTTGAGAGTCTCAGTTAGGTTTTTACTTAACTAGGCTTTTAAAGTTGCCATGCACATAACTCTACCAGTTACAATCGTGAGCTAACGTGGGTTTTTGGTTTTACTTTGATGAATGTTTAACATTTGCATGCTGGATGTGGGGGTGGAGGTCATTTATCTGCTTTTCATTTCCTTCTTGGTTATACTTAGTGACTTTTCAGGTAAGGTGTGGAAAGCCTGGTACAGGGTGAATTGCAGGCTGCAGTGTGGCGCGGTGGACGAGAGGCGCGGGCTGCAGTGTGCACAGTGGATGAGAGTGAAGCTATTTCCATCATCGAGGGAAACACACAAGAAACAATTTAAAAAACTGATCATCTAGCTTGAATGAGGTCCAACAAATTCAGTTTGCAAAGTTTAACTTCCAAGTTAACTTAGTAACTTTTCCCCTAAGTCATTAATTTAGTAGCTTATGTTTATTGCCTAAAGCATAATAGTCATAAATTCTAAAATGAATGACTAAACATGTAATAATTTAGGCATACAGCACCTGAAGGGAAAACTGCCAGTATGCTAAAATATTGGATACAGATGCTCAAAAAATATAATGTAGCATTCTTACAATGCATGTGCTTTTAGCATGTAACTTGGTGAGTAGTTTTGAGCTATATTTGTAGGAATGTGTATCTTGAATACTTTAGGACACCACTGGAGATGTGTGCTTGAGAGGTATAAATACTGAATGTTCTTCTCCCTTCCCTTAAAAAAAAAACATTAGCTCCCTTCATTTTTATTTTTATTTTTTGAAGTGGACTCTCGCTCTTGTTGCCCAGGCTGGAGTGCAGTGACGCAGTCTCGGCCCACTGCAACTTCCGCCTCCGGGGTTGAAATGATTCTCCTGCCTCAGCCTCCCCAGTAGTTGGGATTACAGGTACCCACCACCATGCCCCGCTAATTTTTGTATTTTTATTAGAGATGGGGTTTTGCCATAGTGTCCAGGCTGGTCTCAAACTCCTGACCTCAGGTGATCTGCCCACCTCGACCTCCCAAATTGCTGCGATTACAGGCGTGAGCCACTGCGCCTGGCCAGCTCCCTTCTATAATGATTTATACAGTTGTTTTTGCTTTTCGTTTTTTTGAGACGGTGTCTCACTCTGTCGCCCAAGCTGGAGTGCAGTGATGCAAATCTTGGCTGACTGCAGCCTTCACCTCCTGGGCTCAGGTGATCCTCCCACCTCAGCTTCCTGAGTTGCTGTGACTAGACACACGTCACCACGCCCAGCTTTATTATTATTATTATTATTATTTTTATTTTTGGTATTTTTAGTAGAGACAGGGTTTTGCCATGTTTTCCAGGCTGGTCTCGAGCTCCTGGGCTCAAGCAATCTCCTGGCCTCAACCTCCGAAACTGCTGGGATTACAGGCGTGAGCACCACATTTGGCCCATTTTTTTTTTTTCTTCCAGGATTAGGAGTCGACTTTCAGAAAATCCTTCAACCTTGCAAGCTTAATTTTCCATAAAAGTATTCCTCTAGGATAAAAACAAGACACAAAGAAGTACGTGTGGACTGCAGTTAAAAATTTTCAACACAACTTAGCTTAGGAAAGTTGACATTTACAAAGAGCAGGAGGCCCGTTCAGTGCCTTCTGGGCACTGGGAATGGCGGTCTGTGGGCGACCCTAACATGTGCGGCGTCCTGAGACGTGATCGTGGTGTTCACGCTTTTACCGAGGGCTTCCCGGGAGTACCAGAGGCTGTTCTTCTGCAGTCGGCCAGCCAGGCAGCAGCTGCTGGAGAAGGAACAAATAGCAAAAGACAGATGTACACGGTGTTATTGTGGCAGAGAGGTTAAAACCAGGGTCACTTTGTTCTTACAGTTTTAAAAAACTAATAATGAAGTCCTTAAATATGTTCAGGATTTCAAAGCAGTTGTTGGTGTGTCTGTGTCTCTAGCTCCCGTTCGGGTGCTTCCTGCGAAGAGAGCTCAGAGACGCCACCTTTCCTTGATGAGGTGACAGTGTCTGGAGAGGTGTGAACCCTGTGGTAGGGGGGGTGAGTGACCTGGGGGGAGGCTGGGTCAGTGTGGGGATCCAACCCCACTCCACATTCCTGTAGGGAATCCACAGTTCTAAGTCTTTATGATAGGGGTAAAATGAACCTGGAAGAGGTGTTATTTTTTAAGAAGTAAGTGCCATGCTCTTTTTTCCTCATACTTTTCCGTGTTTAAGCAGCATTGAAGGATAAGGCACTAGTAGCATGTTGTTTTGGAAACAATGTTGTTGGTTATTTTACATTGAATATGGTACTAAGGTTGCCTGGTAACAGAAGTTTTTCTTTAACAACATGGGACTCTGTTGAATCTGTTGCCCCATTGGCTGAGCCGTCTGAAATCAGTGCAGTAGCAGCTGAAGAGGCCTCTTCCCCTTGGAGGAAGCCGCTGGATTGGCAGGAGGCACCGCCCTTGATTGAGGGAGTGAGGCTGGTTTGCAGGGACCCCACGTGGCCCCTGCGGCTCTCTCCTGCCCCCTGCTGGCTGGCCAAGCAGCTTCGCGACAGTGTGCTCAGT
The DNA here is from genome assembly GCF_043159975.1 of Macaca nemestrina. Classification (NCBI taxonomy): domain Eukaryota; kingdom Metazoa; phylum Chordata; class Mammalia; order Primates; family Cercopithecidae; genus Macaca; species Macaca nemestrina. The sequence goes on from NW_027257868.1 coordinate 212,122, forward strand.
GTGAATGTTTACTGGGGCAGGCCAAGGCTTTTGTTCCAGAAACACTGACTTCAGAAATGGCCGGCCGTGTGTGTTGAGTATGGCAAGAAAGACTTAAGTGTGGCTTAAACCTCTTGAACAAAGCAAGTTGATGTTTCAAATGCATCTCGAAGGCTAATGACTTTGCTATGGTCAATATTCAGGAGAAAAGAGGGTTTGATGAAATAGAAAGACAGGAGTGGCAAGTGACGTGCTTGTGCCCCGTATGGCTAAGCGATGTCCTGGCCGTTCCACACCACGGCCTCTGAGCAGCCAGCCTGCAGATAGTGGCTCAATTTAGATATCCCTGATCTCTACAGAGCTTTGATCAGGTAGCCCAGGAGCAGATAGACACAAACGCTGACTGGAAACCCTGGCACACGGAGGCACTGGAAACAGCAAGCTGCTATTAACATCATAGTGAGAGGCAATCGCCTGATCTCTTAGAGGTTCAGCTTCTTTTGCTTCTAGACGTTCATCTGCGTTACAATACAGTTTTGCTCAGTTTATCCCCATTACTCCGCTGTCTTCGCTGTTAAAGTCTCAGCCAGCACTTAGCTCTGACACTCCAGGAATTTGACTGTGTGGCTGACCAGGGCTACCTGGCATGGCTGTAAAGCAGGCGAGAGCTTTCCGGAAGGCAGTGACGAGAACCCGAGGCAGGAAAGAGCATTGCTGGTCCACATACGGCAGTGCACCTGCAGCAGAGCATGTACGTGCACGTTCAGGCTAAACCGGTGTAGGAGAGAAGAAAACCACCTATGATTAGTCACTTAAAATGCCACACACCCAACCCTTGAGACCCTAGCACATAGAGCAGTAGTGGTCTTGGAGATGGCAGGTGTGCTGAAGTCTGATTTTCTCACTTAGCTTTTCCAGCAGCGTTTTCCTCATCTCTAAGCTGGGGCTAACAACTGCCACGCGTAGATTTGTGCATGGAACCGTGCGTGTAAAGTGGGGTAGCCCCCAGGACCTAGGAAGGACTCGTGGTCAGTGTCGGTGGTCATGCGTGCTGTACGGGTCCCCCAGGAAGATGATTGCTACAGATAACTCCCTCCGTTCAATGTCACTGAATGTAAAAGGTGGGAGCTTGGCTTCTGATGTGTCTGGTTTGCTGCAGGCCGCGCTGCACCCCGTGGTTTCTGAGCCCTGGGCTGAAGTACGCCCTGCTGCATCGCCTGTGCCGCTTTTGCTGTGCAACGAGAGCTCCTGCCCTGGGAAACTTCCTCGCGCCTGACGAGCACCACAGGCTGCAGCAAGACCTGTCGGAAGCGTGGGCTGGGAGGAGCCCGCCGTGGCCCTGTCCTCTCCAGGCTAGGAGCGACTTTGTGGGGTTTGTCGGCCCTTCTCTCAGGTGTCCTGTGTCTCATGGATTAGCTGGCGAGCCCTGTCAGATGCCTCTCTCCTGTCTGGTGGCGCACTCTCTAAAACGCTGCCTGCCACCCGGATCTCCTGGCGCAGAGTGAGGCCACATCTGCAGACCTTACCGCACAGAGTCCGAAGGCATTCGGCAAGAAGGGGAGTGGGCTGCATGTGAGTTCTCACTGGAGAAACCGGTTCTGCTCCCTACTCTGCTTTTGGGGTGCCAGATGTTCAGACCTGCTGTGTCTATCGGGCGCCATGGCAGGGTGGTGGGAGTGGGGGCGGGGAGAAGCGCGGATGGATCCAGGAAAGGACTTAGTTGAATGCCAGCTGTCCACATATTTGTTGCTGGTCTTGGGCAAGCTCCATAGTTTCTCTGGGCTTCTGTTTGATTGTAAGACTAGGACGCCGCCCTAGTCTGAAGATGTCGGTGTGTGCGGGAATGCCTGGCGCAGTCACCATGGGTTTTCCTTCAGCCTCCTCCGTGCCCCTCCCTGGGTCAATCAGTATCCATGCGTGCCACAAGTAAATTACAGTCCCTCCGAAAAACCAGTTGACCCGAGTTTTATGGTCAAGCATGGTGAGTGTCCTTGCCAGGAAATGCCACTAGATGTCTCGGGCCTGCTCCTCTATGTCCACAGCAATCCCCGGAACAGGCTGGTTCAGGACGTGGGAGGTGGGAGTCGGTGTTGCACCTAGGACAGGCTGAAGTCAAAGGCTCATTTCCTCTGTGAGGGGTGATCAGGATGACACATCAAGAGGAGCCCCATGGCTGACCCTGGAGGTGGACGGTCGGGTCGGATTGGCCGCCTTCCAGCAGGTATTTCGAGTGATGCCTTCCCTGGGTCACGCAGCCCTGATCTGTAGGGCACAACTTCCCAGCTCCAGCCAATCTGGTCTTGCCGTCTCCTTCCAAGAAGGTAGGTGTGGCGCAGTTGCCTTTAAGCGGCTCCTTCTGGACGCCGCAGGGCGGCAGCAAGCAAGCATGGGCTCCTTTTTTATTAGGTTGACCAAAATACGCGGGGCCAGCTTTGCACGATCCCATTCAGCATCACACGTGTGCATCGGCCACTCAGCTGTCCATCTGCCACAGACAGGCTTGGACAGGACCATTGAGTGGCCTTTACGGCAAAGAGCCTAAAGGGCTCACAGGAAACCTGGACCCAGCGCAATGGTAACAGCACAGCAATACCTGTCATTGATCAAGGGGTATTCTGGGCCGGTCGCGGTGTTAAGTGATCGAGTTCGGTTAGCACTCTTAGAATTAACCCTCTTTTGCCTATCAGGAAATAGAGGATGGAGGGCATTAACGCCAGGGAGCAGGGAGTAAGGGGACACACAGAGGGGCTGAGGGGCTGGGTGCTCTGAGCCCACGGATCCGCCCCCAGGCCCCGGCTGCACGGGCACCAGGGCTGCTGCTCTGGAGGGGGTGAGGAGCTCTGGGGAAAAGATGGAGCCTGACGTGGGTAAGATTTGGATATTTTCAGAAGAGATTTTCAGCCTGGAATGAGGGTGTAAGTGACTGAATCAGAGTGATGCGCCAGATAGCCCGGCTGCGGGAGCTCCCCTGTGAGGTGAGGGAGGAAGGTCTTGGGGGCGCCTGGCTGAGCAGAGGCACTGGGTCGCCAGGAGCCGCCGCGGGTTTGGAAAGGGGGAGAAACGCAGCGCCCTGCACTGCAAGGGCACCGAGACGTGGTTGTGGTTCTTCCTGACTATGACAGGCACAAATGGTGCTGATGGTGGAATGCACGGAGTCTGCCTTCAGAGAACTCCTTGTGTCTTTTAAAACCTGGGCCTCTCATTTAAACTTGGTGGCCTCAGGTGAATGATCAGAAACAGTTTCTGTTGAGGTTGCAGAGATTGTGCGTGGCGTCTGCTTGTGCACAGCCTCTGACTGTGTATAGTCTCTGATTGTGGCCTCTGGCCTCTTTGTGGCCTCTGATTGTGTGGTCTCTGTGTGTGGTCTCAGTGCAGCCTCTGATTGTGTGTGGTCTCTGATTGTGCGCGACCTCTGATTGTGAACGGCCTCTGATTGTGGGTTGTGTGTTTCCCGGGATTAAGTAGATGAGCCTCGTGCTGGGGCAGATGTACCTTGTGTTGGGCATGTGGAGGAGGAAGAAGTTTAACCCATCCCCTCTTTGAGAATGGCAGGGCAGTAACAAAGGTGGTTGATTTATACATGGCCATCCTCGTGAGGTGAGGACCTGAAAGGTTTACTGCTTTCCTGGAAAACTGCTCTGGGCATCACCATCACTGATCATGGACAGCAGCTCAGAAGCCCGTTTAAGGTGCAGGGAGGGACTGGCGCTGGTCCTGTCTGTGCCCAGGCTGCTGGTCACACCGACGGCCAGGGGATGGCTGCCTTTGCACGAAGTTGGGGTCAGAGTTAATTTGGGCAGTGTCGGCTTTGATTTAGGTCAAGATTGGTCAGTCGTCCTAAAATACTAGCCATGAAAGCTTTCATAGATTGTAGTTCTTTGGGAGGTTTCTATGCGGTTTTTAAAGCATAGGGCCCATGGCCAGTGTTGAATTACATTTTGTTCAGTGTAACTGACAGGACACTGGACCTTGAGTCCCAGGCCTGCCACCGGGTTCAGGGAGCTTCAGAGAGGGAGATGTTTGTGCTCAAGTTTTCACCGATGGGATGGGACATGGGCATGGGGCTGGAATGCTCTAACCTTCAATCTTCAGTCATCGGTATCACCTGTGCACACGCATATCGTTTTCAAAGATGGACGAGCTTTTGGGAAATATCTGAAGACTTTTCCAGTTTTGAAAGAAGCCGGGATGACACTGGAAACGTCAGGTGTCTTGGCTGCTGATCAGGTCTATCACTACGCACATGGTCCCTAACCTGGCACACCTCTGATCCCACACAGTGGATGACCAGGTCCGTAACCTCAAAAGCTTCTGATTGGGCGCAGGTGGTGACTAGGTCTGTAACCTTGCCTGGCTCTGATTGGACACAGCAGGTAACCAGGTCCCTAACCCTCGCACACCTCTGATCATGCACAGCGGGTGACGAGGTCCATAACCTCACACTTCTGTGCACAGCAGGTGACCAGGTCCCTAATCTCAAAAGCTTCTGATTGGGTGCAGCTGGTGACTAGGTCTGTAACCTCGCGTGGCTCTGATTGTGCAGAGCTGGTGACCAGGTCACTAACCACACACACCTCTATTCGTACACAGCGGGTGACCGGGTCCATCACCTCACACCTCTGATTGTGCATAGTGGGTGACCAGGTCTGGAACCTTGCATACCTCTGATCGTGCACAACGGATGACCAGGTCCATGACCTGACGCCTCTCTGCACAGTTGGTGACCAGGTCCGTAACCTCACACCTCTGATCGTGCACAGCTGGTGGGCACAGGACCCACTTCAGTGAGGGGCTGACTTCCCAGGTGTGAAGGGGGAATGCTGTGTGGTTCGCTAAGCTCCTCCATGCTTTGGGGTCTCCAGGCTGTGGGCAGCAAGTAGGAGGTTGTCCCAGGAGGATGCTGTGTGTTGGGGATGGGAGGCAGCTGCAGGGTGGAAGTACGATGTTGTCGTAGGGGGCCACTGTGGGGGGGTGGCACGGGAGGCAACTGCAAGTTGGAAGTAGGATGTTGTCCCAGGAGGCTGCTGTGTGTGGGGGAGGGAGGAGGCAACTGCAGGGTGGTGTGGTGGTCCCCGTGCCACTGATTTCAGGTTAAAATAGAATGTGGACCTCTTTTTACAATAGTTAATTACTCCGCTAGTTTGTGTTGCTGTCTCTTGCTGTGCAGTCCACAGTCTGACAACTCTGTGGTCCCCATGTTTCCCTCCTGCTCGTGTTACCCAATCCTGTGGGTCAGATGTGAGGAAACCACTCTCTACTCCTCATCTGGAGTGGCCTCGTGCTGGGTGTGCTGGTCTCCTTGTGGGCTAAAGTGTTCTTCTGTTACTGTTTTCTCTGTTTTTTGACTAAATTTAGCAGACTTGTGTATGGTGCAAACATTTTTAAGAATGTCTTTTGCCTTTATGGAAAAAACGCCTGCATTGCTTTAAAATGAACCTTTCCTGTGTCTCTATCCTTCCTCAGATTGCTCTGTGTTAGAAACTCGGTGGTGTGTGTGCTTCATGGCCTCATTCCATCAAGCACTGTAACCTCTGATGGCAAAAGTGACTGCACTCAAGGCAAAAAACTTTGCAAATGTTGAAAAGAATGAGCAAAAACAATATATTGTTCTCTTGTCATCCTGAAATGGCTACTCTTAATATTTTGATGTAGTTCTTTCCATTCTTTTTAAGTAAAGTTGCTTCTAACACAAGCACTTTGATTATATTGATCAAATTATATTCAGGAAATAAGGAGAAAGTAAAAAGAATATCCAGTTTGGGGCAAAAAGGAAGACGACATGGAAAGAGGCTGTAAAACTCCCTGCAACTTGAAAAGCTGGGTTGTGGTGGATGTGGTTTTGTTTTTACTGTGAGAGACCACAGGATTCTTCTTGGCACTGAAGGGCAATAAGATAATACCCTGTGTGTGTTCTGGTGGCTGTATAAACCGAGCCGCATGTCCTCTTTCGAAGCAGAGAAAGCATGAGGTTTGAGGTAGTGGTTTGGTAACTCTTTGAAAGTCTGTTTGTAGGACTGCACTGCAGAGATTAGGTCAGTCTGAATTAGAATCGAATGATCTGTTCAGGCCTTGGGAGCTTTCTACACCGGGTGTACGCCTGTTCTGGATGTGGTGTAGAAGGAACAGGACTGGGAGGGTTTCTTGCTTCTCAGTCATAGAAATGCCTGCAATTATCACTGTTTGTTGTGTTTCGGGAAGCTATTTCAGGAAGGAAGTGTCCGTTCCAAGGCTGCTGGTTGGCCTTTCATCACCCTGGGGGTCTTGGTGTGGGTCACTGGAGCCGTGACTGCTCACGAGTGGAGCTCTGTCTCTCTCGCTGCCGCGCTGGTAGACAGCTAGTCACCAACACAGTGTGTGTCCCAGTGGCCTTTGAGAAGAATTCTCTACATCATTTTTATACAAGGTCCTTTTTCCTTTCAATGTCAACATCGTGCCTTCTAGCCAAGCGATATGTTCTTGCAGAAACAGGAAGTGTGGCCCAAGTGAGAAATGAGGGAATTGATCCATAACTGCTATCAGTTTTTATAGAGTTGAGCCATTGTAATTTATACACAAACATGTTAAATCTGTAGAAGTGAGTCACGGTGGCAGACCCTCACAAATGCCGAATGTCTACGTGGGACCTCTCTTCTATCGGGTCCACATCACAAGAAGAAAAGTCGCTCAAATGCAGCACGGAGTTGACGTGAATCTCTGAAAACTCCATGAATCAGAGTGACTGCTTTCCCAATTGCTGGTCTCCCCATTTGAGGTTGTGAGATTCCCGTTCTGAAGCTCCTTCAATTTCCCAGCATCCATTTCACTCCTTCATGGAGATAACAGACTCACACTGATACCTTGTTCTCAGATTTTCTAATTAGAAAAAGCACATATTTCACAAGAATTGTCCAACAAACTCACTCCTTAGCCTGGGGTAAGCCACATACCTCTTTTCTCTTTAAAATACTCACCTTTCAGAACTCTTGGTAAATTATTTAAGAATAGGAAGGTACCATGACTTTGGCCACAAGCAGTATTATGTATAATGTGCAAGTGAGTGCCTTGAGAGCCATGGTTGCTAAAAACAAATTTTCTCAGAAGAGAAAAATGTAAGCAGTTCTTTACATGATCGTTAATTTTGTTTTGCCTAAATAACATCTTGTCGTTGTACAGGGATACAGGACGTTGCTGAGTATTGACGGGGGCGAGTGGGTCCTGCTGCCCCACTGTGTGATCCTGAATATCGACAGGGGTGAGTGGGTCCTGCTGCCCCACTGTGTGTGACAAGCCCTTTGTTTCTGGCCCGGAAATGTGCCGGCTCCATCAGTGCATTGGGCTGGTGTTGGCTCCCTTTGTTAGTTTGCATGCGAGGCAAAATCTCACACCTTTCACTCTTATTGACATACAGATGCCAAAGCTTTGAACAAATTCTTACTAAATCAAACCCAGAAATATGTAAAAGGGATAAGAATACCATGAACACTTAGAGTTTGTTCTCATGATCTGTAGTTTTGCATTGCACATTTGGCTCATCATTCAAAAATCAATGTAATTCACCACATTAACAAAAAATAAAGCAGAAAACCCATTTATTTTATCCTCTCGGTAGACACTGGAAAACATCTGTTGAAATTTAATAGTCCTTATACGAATTTCCTTTCACATCAGGAACAGAAGGGAACTTTCTCCGTTTGATAAAGGCCACTCTTGAGAAACAAGAGCTGTACCCCCTCCTCGGTGGTGGCAGCCGGGAAGCTCTGCCCACAGTCAGGGGTGTCGGGAGCATGGCCATTCTCCGTGCTTCAGGTTCGCATGGTGCACACTGGGGCCCTCGTCTGTGAAGTGAGTCAGGAGAACTAAGAGGCATAAAGATTTGGAAGCAGGGAGATGCTTGATGTACAGAAGACACAGGGCCTTATTTAGAACATTTTAGGAAATGTACAAACAACCAGAAATGATGTAAATTTTGCAAGCATGCAAGATGGGCTCTTCGCAACAGATGTATACAGATGCCCAGTGGCCCATGAGAGGTGCTCACCCAGGGAGTCATTGGGTAAGTACAACTTAAACCCACGAGGTTCCCCTTCACAAGAGTGGAGAAGGGAGGACAGTAGCAGGTGTTGGTGAAGATATGACAGACTGGATCTCAGATGGAAGGAGACTTAAAATGGCACAGCCACTTCAGCAAACTGTGGCAGTTTCTTTAAAATGTGTACACTTACCATATGGCCCAGCAGGTATGCTGTAGACGTTCACCAAGGAGAGCAGAAAATGTGTGTCCTTGTAAAAGAATGCACATTATCTCCAGAGTAAATTGTCATAGCCAAGAACTGGAAACAACATAAATCTCTCTCATCTGGAGAAACATGAGCAAATTCTGATATGTTCATACATTGTCCTAGTTCCCAGCAGGAAAAACGTACAAAATGCTGAAACCAAAACAGACAACGGGGATGAGTTCCAGGAGCCTTGAACTGAGCAGAGAGTGAACACAACGCCGTGGAGTCCATGTGACAACGGAGAATCTATGCGAGTCTCGGGTGACGGAAGAGCGCCAAGAACACTCCTCGAGAATGAACAGTGGCTGTCTCTTGAGGGCTGGGATTGACTGGGAGGGGACTTGTGGGAACTTTGATGCAAAAGATTTGATTAGGGTAATAGATTTCCATTTATCGAAATGCGCCAAGTGTACTCAAGATCTGAACATTTCACTGTGTATACTTTGTACTCCCTACCTTCCAAAAAAACAATGAAAAAATAATTACAAATGAGCACTGAACTCGATAGATTTTTCACCGTGGTATTAGATAGCAATTCTGAAAGCATTTCTTTATCTCCAGGCTTAAGCAAATAAGCTTAATAAATCAGTGAATATATTGAGTGCTGCAGGTGCCAGGTTTCTTTCTTGGTAAGAGGTAGAAATAAGAAAAGGCCAAAGCCTGGAATGGATCACGTGGGATTAGGTTGCAGCAGGGGGTACAAGTATAAGCTGGTGGCTCCCGACAGATGTAGACAGGGACAGAAGTGCCTGTGGATGGGTGTGGGTGCACATGCGTGTACATGCGTGTGTGTGTTCTACTTGCCGGCAATGCCCAGCAGCACCCGGTGCCCACTCTTAGCTTCTAAACACCGTTCTTCACTAGAAGGAGCCCTGGCCTAAGGGCTGGGGAATCCGGTGTCAAATCTGGGACCAGTTGAGCAACAGAACAAACCATTGTAACTATGAATCATAACCCACGAAGCCAGACTCCATGAGTACATATGGACATATGTAAATCAATGCTGAAAGATAAAATAATTATTTTTCAGTGAATATGGAAGATCTAATGATTTAGAAGCAATGACAGGAAATCTGTGGCTGCTAAAACTAGTAGTGAAGAATTCATGGAAAACAGAATATGCACATAGTGTCAGGGTGTCTCCTCCCAAATCTTAATTTCAACGCGAGAAGTAGCATCTTTGCTTTGGAGGCACTTAGGCACCACCTTCACTGAGTTGCCGATGTTAACATTGTCACACAGGACAGACTTCTGCGGTGTCCCGGCTAAAATGCATACTCCTGAGTCTAGTCCGGAAGATACCAAAATAAAGGACAAGCTGTAAAATAACTGACCTGTATTCTTTCACATTTCCAATTTCAAGAAACACAAAACCTGAGAAACTTGGATGCTGGACGGGTAAAAATCACATGACAAATCAATTCATCATCCTGGATTGGATCGTAAAAGAGGAAGACAAAGTAAGAAAATTATGGAGACAGTTGACAGCATTTGAAAGTGAACTTTGTATATGACAGTTAAATTTCCGGATCTTGAGGAAAATGAATGTGAGAGCATATCCTTGTGTTTAGGAAATACATTGAAACATTTAGGTATGGAGGGACATAGTATCTGAAATTTATTTTCATTTGACTTAGAAAATTCATGGGGGAGGGGGGAAAGCAGTGATGTAAGATAGGAGCAGTTGGGCCTAAGTTGAGCCTGGTAAGTTATGTGGGAATTCACTACGCTGGTCTTGCAGATTTTCTGTGTGTTTGAAATTACATCCAAAAAGTTTAAAACGGAGAATATGCAAAACAAAAAGCGATTTGTGCAAGTGAGTGGACTGTCACCTCACTGATCCCTTCAGTTTTCGGCCATGAGCCAAGTCAGTCACATAGTGGTTTTTGACCTGGGAATTAGAAACAGTGGCCAGATGACCAGGCTCTATCTAGTTAGGGAGAGAAGTGTGCACAAAGGCTGACCAAGACCAAGCAGTGTGATGAGTTGCTTGTGGGCATGATGCTGAGGGTCTGGGTCCTGTCTTAGGTGGCAGCTTGGGGGGTTTAAGCCAGAAAGCCACGTCCGATTCCCTTTCAGTGGGATCATTCTCACAGCTTCAGAGAAAACTGCCCCAACCCGTGTTCACTCACGCTGGCCATTTTTGGTGGTGGTGGTTTTATTCTGCTAACACCGTTCTCACTGACAGTTTAGGGCCTTTGAGCGGATTTTTGCCTGTGTCTCGAAGATTCTCGTCTTGACAGCTGGTATGTTTCATTCCTGTTGTTCTGATTCTGTGTTAAGAGGGTTCTTCCCTGGCTTCACAGTTTGGAGTTGCTGCTGCATCTGTCTCTGCTTTAATTCTCTAGTCCATCTATCCACTTGTCTCATCCCTTAACAAGTGGCCTGCGTGAGATGCCATGAGACTGTCTGCCTTATCACCGCTGCGACCCCAGCCCATAGGGACTTACAGAGAAGGCATTCAGTGAATGTGTGGAATTAATGTAATGGATTAATAGCCACAAAAATGTCTTAATGGTTGTTTTAGTCCATTTCCATGCTGCTGATAAAGACATACCCGAAACTGGGAAGAAAAAGATTTAGTTGGCGTTGCAGTTCTGCATGGCTGGGGAGGCCTCAGAATCATGGTGGGAGGCGAAAGGCACTTCTTACATGTCAGCAGCAAGAGAAAACGAGGTAGAAGCAAAAGCGGAAACCCCGATAAGCCATCAGATCTCATGAGACTTATTCACTATCACGAGAATAGCACAGGAAAGACGGGACCCAGTGATTCAGTTACCTCTCCCTAAGTCCCTCCCACGACACATGGGGATTCTGGGATGTAGAATTCAAGTTGAGATTTGGGTGGGGACACAGCCAAACCATATCCATAGCCAACACAGTCCTGGCCCATGGCCGGTGTTGAGCTGAGCTGCGACCGGGGCTGTGTGAGTTGGGGTGCGAGGCGTGCACACGCCTCTCAGCGGTACAGTGAAAAGATTTGGAGGCTCAAACGTGTGACCTACAAAGAATCTCCAAAGATCAAGGTTCATTCACCCTAAAAAGAAAAATCTCAGTGCAGTTTACACCCAGTGTTTGCTTGCGGATATGGATTCTAAAGTATTAAAATGAAAAAAGTCTGTGAATAAATTTTAATGTCTTTACTGGAACTGTAAACACTGATTTTCTTTCCTCACCCACCCATCTGTTGGTGAGTTTCAGAAGGTGGATGAACCGTGCTGCGGGGACAGAGAGGAGGGTGCAGCTTGGCCTCTGGGACCTCAGCTGAGCACTGACTGATCTCTCTGCGTTTCAGACGTCCACACGGAAGCTGTCCAGGCGGCTCTGGCCAGACACAAAGAGCAGAAGATGGCGGTGCCTATGCCTTCCAAACGCAGGTCCCTGGTCGTGCAGACCTCCATGGACGCATACACCCCTCCAGGTAAGGGACACGCTCCCCGACGCTGCCTCCTGAACATGCTGGGTGCCTCAGAATTGACCACTAGCCCAGTAGTCGGGTTTCTGCCTTCAAAGTCATGGTGCAGAAATGCAGATTTTGTGAACCAGAAGTCCGAAAACAGTGCATGAAAAGTAACATTATGTATCTGTATAAATACACATTTTTAAGTTTTCATCAAGATTCATACATACGATACATACCAGTAAAATCTCACACAGTTTTATTCATTTAATTCCTTGTAGGGAAAAGGGAAGAGTTCGTAACCCTATGGGTGGAATTGGACTTTTCTTCTGATTAGGCTGGTGCATGCGTGTTCTCAAATCTTCAGATAAGTGTGCTATATTGTTGGATTGTTTTAGAACAAGCGAATTGGACAGTTTAGGCAGCTACCCGAATCAGGTCATAAACTTTGCCTGCAAGGTGCCAGCTAGTGTTTTAATTCCTGCAGGCCATAAGGTCTCTCACAACCACTCAACTCTGCCCTCTGCCATGGGCGATAGCAAATGCGTATGGCTGTGTACCCAGAAAACTTTATTTACAAGAACAACGGACCAGATTTGGTGCACGGACCTGCCAACCCCTGATCTAAATTACTGAAGGTAATAGCCAATTTATATTTCTGCTATATAATACTGCTTTTCTTTAATCTTGAATTTTACATAGCTACCCTAATTCTCCATTTTCTCTGCCCAAATAATTATAAACTACATTACATGATCTTCACACCCAAGTAAAGCAGAAAGTTTAGTTATCCAGATACTTGTTAGAGACACGGATTGAACCTACGCTATTTGGTGTTTAGTTTCTGTGATTTTGATTCCAACATTTTTCATGCCGTTGTTGCAAGCCTGTCTTTCAAAGGACCTGAATCACCTTACATCCCACGTTGAAGCTACATATACAACATTTGGGGGAGTATTTTTACTTCTGAAGTTTAGCTTAGTCTTGGCAAGCAGTGAGACAGAAGGACGTGCTTCAGATCAGAGCTGAGGTCAAGTGTATGTCCACATGACTGCAAGCAGCTCCTGAGTTTCACCTTTACATACCTTTACAAACGAAGGTACTGGAATTTAAAGGACAGAACTTAGAGTGCATCACTTTGGGTTTTCGTTGCTTTTTGTTTTGAGACAAGGTCTTGCTCTGTCACCAAGGTTGGAATTCAGCATCATGATGGCAGCTCTTGGCTCACTGCAGCTGTGACCACCTGGGCTCACGCGGTCCTTCCACTTCAACCTCAGGCAGCTGGGACCCCAGGTGCTCGCCACCACACCCAACTAATTTTTAAGTGTTTGTAGAGACAGGGTGTTCCTATGTTGTTTTTGTTTTTCATTGACACATGACGTGTTCTTCATGTAAAGAACGCAGTGCCAGCCAGGCAAGGGAGTGAATGCCGTGCTAGCAAGTTGTTGACAAGGGAGCCCTTTCTGCCAACGTGCTCCCTTGGGCTCCTCCCTTTCCTTATTTTAATATTAAGCCACAGCACATAATGAAGGACTGGGCACGATAGCTCATGCCTATAACTCCAGTAATTTGGGAACCCAGGGCAGGTGTATGGCTTGAGCCCAAGGGTTCAAGGTCAGCCTGGACAACATGGCAAAATGTACAGAAATGCCTTTTGTACATCTTGTCTTCACCAAAAGTACAAAAAATTAGCTGAGCCTGGTGGTGTGCACCTGTAGTCCCAGCTACTTGGGAGGCTGAGGTGGGAGAAACACTTGAGCCCAGGAGGCAGAGGTTGCTGTCAGCTGAGATGGCACCACTGCACTCCAGCTGGGGCAACAGAACAAGACCCCCATCTCGATAATAAATACAGACTCTTTAGAAATGATTAGGCCAGGCATGGTGGCTCATGCCTCTAACCTCAGCAGTTTGGGAAGCCAAGGCAGGCAGATTGCTTGAGTTCCCAGCATTTGAGACTAGCCTGGGCAACATTCCAAAGCCCATCCCTGCAAAACATACAGAAATCAGCCAGGAATGGTGGTGTGTGCCTGTGGTCCCAGCTGCTTGGGAGGCTGGGATGGGAGAATCACCTGGGCTGGGGGAGGTTGAGGCTGCAGGGAGCCATGATTGTGCCACTGCACTCCAGCCTGGGCAACAGAGCTAGACCCTATCTCAAAAAATAAAATGCTTAATCCTGTTTCTTTAGTTTATAATTTGCAAAAACTTATGGAAAAAAATTGCATTTGTATGTGTTCTTTGTGTAACTAACAACATGGACGTAAAAGGATAACCCACTTGAAATATTTTAAACCAAATTTTTGGCATTAACCAGTATGTAAGGCAACAGGCATTTTTCTTGACCACTTGTTATAAGAGAAATGACTTTGAAATGAAAGAAGCATTGCAGTTATTTGCTTATTTCTCGTATTGAATCCAACCGCTGAGAAATGTTACTGGGTCATGCATGAGGGATAACTTAATTGTCTGCAAAATATAAAAGAATATTTGAAATGTTATTTTTGTGAAATGTTTGGATTTATTTGACTAACATTTTTATATAAACCATAAAGCATGCTTTGTAAATTTTCATCAGGAGTCCTCTTGGTATCACATGGGGCAGTTTTGTAAAATCATAAATGTCAATATCATAAAATTTTTTTACTCCCAGCCTATTTTGTGCTTAGCGATAGTTCGCATGTTTATTACCGTAGTTACTAGGTCCAAATCTTAGCTGCATTTTCTTACCTAGTTTTCTTGGTTGCTGGTAACAGTGGTTAGATCTTACTCAGTTTCATTGCCCTTCAGAGAATGTTCTTGAAGTTTATCTTCTATGAAATGACTGGCTGCTGACCTGGCTCGTAGTTTCTGGAGAAACTCTCATTAGGATTGTGGCAACACTAATATTCTATGGGTGAAACTTTCCTTTAGTTTTCAAATGTAAAGATATAGGAATAATTTGCCAAAACTTGTTCTAGCCATGATGAGAGAACAGGGTCCGAAGTCACACATCTGCCATAAACAACTGTAAAGCTGCACAAAACGAATGAGGTGGCTGTTTTTAGTCTGTGACCACAGCTGTGCCAGCCAGAACCTGAGGGCAAGGGCAGGAGAATGAATGAGACGCACCCACAGTACACTTGTCCTCTGGAGTACACCTGCAGATCGTGGCACCGAGAGCTCAGGTGTGGGCGGAGCATGGCCCTCCTACCAGGTCCAGGAGGGGGAGATTGGGGTGGGTGCAGGATTGGAGCTCTCCATAGATTCACACCAACAGCGAATCCAACCAAGCCTGCCCATGTCACGATGACCCAGCAGTGCCTGTGCTAGCTGCTAAAACAGGAGCTGCAAAGCTTCAGAGGAAGGTTAGGGATCCTGAGTGTGCTCAACAAGTTACCCACAATGTGTAATATTCAGCAAATCATCACTGCATACACAGAGAAACAGGAGGTAGAATCTGTGGTCAAGAAAAAGGCAGTAAAATAGCGCACACACATGCAGGGTGGTCTCTGTCACTCACCACATGCGGCAGCTGAGCACATGAAGTGCGCCCGGTCTGAAGTGGATTTGCTGCGTGAAAGACATGCTAGTTACTATAAAAAATAGAAAATACTGTATTTGTGTATATATGTATATTTTATATATATATATATATATATATTTTTTTTTTTTTTGAGACAGAGTCTTGCTCTGTCGCCCAGGCTGGAGTGCAGTGGCGTGATCTTGGCTCACTGCAAACTCCGCCTCCCGCGTTCATGTTATTCTCCTGCCTCAGCTTCCCAAGTAGCTGGGATTACATGCACCCGCCACAACGCCTGGCTAACTTTTTGTATTTTTAGTAGAGATGGGGTTTCACCGTGTTACCCAGGATGGTCTCGATCTCCTGATCTCGTGATCCACCCGCCTCGGCCTCCCAAAGTGCTGGGATTACAGACTTGAGCCACCGCATCTGGCCTATTTGTATTTCTTATTGAAAGTATAGTATGAGCATTTTGAGTTAAAAATATACTAGTTTATATATTTATATGAGGCTACAAGGAAGGTTTCAAGTTCTATAACAGGACTCTCAATTCTGTTGGAAAGTGCCAGTCTAGATGTCTGATACAGCAGAAAACTGAGTTTTTAAATCTATAATTATAAATATTTAGGGAATCAAAGTACAACGTGTCAGAGAATGAAAACGTTTTAATTCTTGAGCCAGAGGAAGGGCAAACACTTTTCACTATAATGGAGTTGGGGAATTTCAGGTTCCGTACATGATAATCTTGAGAATTGTCACTCCTTCCTCACAGGTAAAAATCTGAGCAACCTGAAAAATCAGCAGTTCTTAAACCTGCAAGAGAAGTGAGGTTACCGGCAAGCCACTGTCTGTAGATTGGCTGGACAGGTAAAGCAGATGAATCACCATACACTGGAGCACAATGCTCCAAGGAACCAAAGCTGGGATTGGAAAGCCTGAACTGGAATTGACAAATTGCTGCAGTGAGCTGTGGCCACGTCTGAGAGTTAAAACCTCCAGGAGGCCTGTGCCTATGGGTCTCATGCTTTTTGTGAATTGTATCATCAGAAGCTCAACCAGGTTCTCGAAGTGTAAATATGAGAGAAAAATCCCCTCATACACACTACAGGGGAAAGAGAATAAGAATCATTTTTCAATATGTGGGTGCACTCTTCACTAGGTCTACCTTCCAGAGAAGCTAGTTAACTAGAGACTCACCTGGTGGGATTTTATCAGAGCCTTCTGACCTGGGGGAAAGGGAAATACCCAACTCCAACCTCCAGAACTGAAAAGCAAAAAAGAACAGAGTATCCAAGCACTATGGGACTTCCACAGAGGCATAAAATATGCATAACGGTAATTCAAGGGGGAAGAAAGAGGAACAGAAGAAATATTTGTAACAGTAATAGCTGAATTTCCTCAGATTAATGCCAGACACCAAACCATAGATCCAGGAAGCTCAAACACCTAGATTCTCTTAAATATTGTAATATGTAATATTTAAAATAGTTATAATTACAATGTAATAATACATTTGTGATATTAAATATTACAATTACTTAAAATGCACACTAGAAACAAATTGTTTCTAAAAACCAAGAAGTGTGGATTCTATGAAGCTGATTTCTTTTATTCTCTCTATTCTTAATTCTAAGCCTTTCAAAGAATAAAGTACTCTCACATTAGTAAACTACAGGCGAAACAAATACAAATGAGGCCGCCCTCTGTGACACGGAAGGCCCTATGACCTATTCCACCTCTTCTAACACCAAGTGTGCAGTTTCTCTCACCCTCTCTGGACACCAACTGTGTACTCTACAACTGAATTCAGGTCTGAAATTAGGGCAGACCGCACAGGTCAAGGTCTCAGACCCATGAGACAGCCCCCACTTCACCAATGGCAAGTTTCAGGTCTCCCTTGTTTCTGACCGACCACCTAAAAATCAGGCTTGCCATGTCCTCCTACTTAAGGTCAATAACTTGCCAGACTGGCTCATGGCACCCAGGGCAACACCTTTACCTACTGTCACCAGTTCACTATGAAGGACCTGTGAACAGCCAGATGAAGAGGTGCATTGCTCCAGGCCTGGGGGGCGGGGGCGGGTTGCAAGTGCAAGTGCTTCTGTCCCTGGGGAGTGGGAATACTGCCCTCCCAGAATGTCAAGGTTTTCCCCAACCTGCAAGCTCTCCAACCCCCACCATTTAGGGTTTTCTAGAGGGGTCACTATAGACATGGTTGATGACATCTTTGGCTATTGGGGATTGACTCAGCTCCAGCCCTCTCCCTCCAGGTGAGAGATTGGGTTGGAGACTGACAGATCCAGCCCTCTAGTCTGAACCCCAGACCCACCCTGAGGCTGCCTAAGGGTCCCCCGCTCGCAGGCCTGTCCTCAGTAAACAAAGGCACTCTGAAGATTCCAAGGGTCTTAGACCCTCTGTGCCCAGAACCAGCTGAAGACCAAATAGCTACGTCTCCTTGGATGGCACAATCACAAGCTCTCATCAGCTGACGGTCCGGGACAGGTGTGCTGAGAGAGCTTTGCTGTGGCCCTGTTGCTGGGAATCTTTGTTTTCAATCCTTGCTGGGGCAACAGATGCTTTCTGGTCATTCCCCAAGCTGGCTGAATTTACAGTCTTTTCCGTTTGATTCCACTGTTCTGGCCCAGTTCTTCTGAAGCCTCTTTCAACATCGTTGCCTCCCCTGGGTGCTGAGATCCTGTGGCCCTCACCCAGCAGGAGACATGGATGCCGGGATCCGGCTACCCTACTTCCAGTTGGATTGTGAAGAAGCCGGCCCTAAGCCTGCCCTTCCCAGGTCTCTTTCATGCCAGAAATGAGACGTTTTATTTGTATTTCATTTTAGGTCGATACGATGACACACAAATTGGAGTTGGCCAGTTCACTGGCCAGGCACCTGACTCTTCTGGATAAGAAGAGTCTGGATAAGAAACAGGCCCCACACTGCCAGGACACAGAAGGGCAGCCTCGGTCCCCACGGGGTCTTGACAGAAAACCACAGCTCCCGCAACTGCAGGAATTCTACAGATTTTCACTTAGAAGAAAATGCCACCCAGGAGTACCCACCCCGATTACTTTTCTCAAAAGTGGTTTTGCAAAGGCTCAGAAGAAAAGTCAGGACACAGGGCGCCAGCCAGCCCCACCTTCCCAAAATCACTGGCCCCGGGGCCACCCACCTGCAATCAAACTGTTAGAGATGGGCTTTTCTTAGCTGTTACCAGAGCAAATATTCCTGGAGAAGCATGCATTCGAGTAGGGTGCCTCTCTCCAGAGGTCCTGGAGAGTGAGGCTTCAGCAAGTCACTGGCCAGGGACCCCGGGAACTTCACAGTTGGGGGGCTGGAGGGTAGAGGGGGCAGAACCCTAACGGTGGGTGAGTTGAAAATGGAAGAGCATTCTTCACCTCAGAGTCTCCTGGGGCCTTTCCCTTCAGGAACTGAAGGGGTGAGGAGGGCTGTGCAGTCTCAGACAGGTGATACCTGGGCTTTGAGAGCCGACGCATCTGTCCCCAGAGCTGGGCAGCCGCCTGCCCAACCCACCCTGTAAGAACTGGAGTCCTTTGTCCCCACCCAGCGCCAGTCTGGGGGTCTGGTGCACACTGTACTTGATCGACCCATCCCATACATGAAGTGCTGATGTCACTTTCGTACTTCAACTGCCCCCCCCAAAGTATACCTTCCGGACATTGGAAAAAAGACAGCCCTTGATGTAGCCCCAAGTCCTCTGCTCTCCATGAAGCTCCTGAGGGCGACTGCAGCATGGCGAGCAGGGAGCCCCGGGCTTCTTGATAAAAGTGTAAAATGAAGCTCTGTCTGAAAGGACCCCCATCTGTTAGATTTGGAAAACATCTAAAGGCCGTTTGCTTTTCACAATGACTAGACTCTTAGGAATGTATTCTAAGGAAAGGCAGAAGATATGGAGAAACAAATTCAAGAATATTCTTTGCAGCAATAGCCAGGGAGGAAGGGAGGGAGAGAGAAGAAAGAAAGAGAGGAAAAGGGGAACAGAGAAACAGGCAGACGAGACAGACAAGAGAAACAGAGACAGAGAGCGCACCTAGCTCCTTTTCAACTTGACCTCCTGGGAGAATCTAGCAGGATAATAGAATCCTCAGCACACTCTTGTACTGGGGCAGCAAAGTTTCCCAAACTACAAGGTAACAAATGCTAAGACTGGAGAAGCTGTGCACGTTCTTTTCCAGCTCCTTTTTGCAGCATCAGCAGAATGGGGCAGGTTGCTGCGTTCATTCTAAAAATCAAAACTGCAAAGGAACCAGCTGCAGAGATGGGGGTGGGAAGGCAGATGTTCTCTTGCTGACTGAGCTCACGCCCCGGAGAGCGCCAGCGCCTAACGCCCCCTCCACAGGTTCCACGGAGGACACAGGAGAGAGTGCGGCCATGTGAAGAGCAGCCTCACATTTCTAAGGCTCCCTCTCTCTATGAGCTGTATCCCATGAGTCCTGCTCGCTCCCCTCGGTCCCGATGCCCTAGCCGTCAGCATCTCTGCCAATCTTCATGAAAGAGCCTGTTGCACCGCAGTCCAGCAGGGCCACAATATTCAGAATGAAAATTGTAATGATCACTCTTCTGACTGCAAAATCCCAAGAGTCAGAGAACTTCTCTCACTAAAGGAAAGGGGCAGGGCAGGGCGGGGCAGGGCAGGGGGGGCGGGGCGGGGCGGGGCGAGCTGGACAGAGAGAAGCTGCCCTGGCTGTTGGGTGCTGAAAACTGTGACACCGCCTGGCACCAGCGATGAGGGACTCACGCTCGACCCCAGAGGCGGCTCGTCCACGAATAACAAGGGGCCACCGTGGGTCTCCCTCAAGCTTCCAGCTGTCGGGAAATCTAATCACCCACCTTGCCATGCTACCTGCTCACCTGCATTCTGTAGAAGTAGTAACGCATCATTCACGTCCCAGCAGGCCAAGTGCGCAGGAAAATGAGGCCAACAAGTAGAAAACCATGACCGTAGAAGGCAATGGCACGTGAACTGAGCTTTCTGGGTTGTGTGTCCTTGTGGTGATAAACACTGTCCTGAGCTGAACACCAGAATGAAAACGAACCTTCCTCCGTGCTGAAGTCGGAAGAGGTGTGCTTGGCTATCCGCAGTGCCTGCCTGTTTGGGCGGTGATTACTGCAGGTCACACGTGCTGTACAGGAGGAGGGCAGTGAACTCTGGAGCCAGGCTGGCCGGGTGCAAGTCCCAGCTCCATGGCCAGCTCTGTGATCTGGGACAATTCACCTATGTCCTCTGCCTCTCGGTTTCCTCCTCTGTAAAAGGGGGGTAATAGTCGCATCTATCTGAAAGGGCTTTGTGAGAATTAAACGACCTTGTAAATGTAAGGGGCTGAGAACAGTATCTGTTCTTGGTGAGCAGAAGGATGACCAGGAGGTGACCAGCAAAATACCCCTTTCGAAGCCTCAATACTGTTCCGTAGTGAGCAAAGACACAGCTCCTCTACGGACGAAGCCATTAATAGTCGATCCTGGCAGGCAGAGTGCAGATTCCTTCGAATCAGAAATTTGAACTCTGGCCAACGACTGCTGTACTGCTTGAGTAAATCTTAGGATTTGTTAATGGTAAAGTAGTCTACAAAAACAGAAACAGTCTGAAGGAGTTTGAGAGGGTGTGGGCTCAGCTGCAACCTCTCCTCCCAAGGCTGTTGGTCAACAACATCTCCAGCCCTGTGGAAAGACAGCGGCAGTGAAGAAAATGTCGGACAAACATTTGGTGTGTTTGTACACTTCTGCCAGAAATCCTAAATGCTTTGCATGTTTCAGCTAATAATTCATTAAAATGGATTATGCTGACCATTTTATAACCTACTTCACTGCTCTCCTGTCTAAATCCATCCCTTTGTGACACATTTTTTACACTTGGCTCATTTTTTCAATTGTGTTTGCTGTCTTACCCCCATGTAAAGGATAAACGTGCATGTTTATGTTGATTTGACTGAGACAGCTAATGCTACATATGTCTCTGTTCCTTGAAAGTTGACTTGTGATGGTGTCATTTAAGTCTCTTCTTTTTCCCCTTGAGTCAGCAAAATATTCCATGTTACTTTGAGCAAAACTTGCTCACTAGTGTTATGGAGGGTATAAAAGCAAATGGAATAAGTTTCCTGCCTTCAGGAGGATTGAAATCTCAAAGTCGGTATGACAGCATGGATGGGAGTCAGCTCAGTTTGCAGCTTTTAAAACATGTTGGAATCTTTCCTCTGCCACTTTTGATGGTGAGACCCTGTGCCAATCACTTCCACAAGCATCTGGCACTCCATCTATGACATGGAAGTAAAAAGAGCAATCTTGACAAAATTGTGATGACTACAGACGTGTACCTAACCTCTTATTTACCACCTCCCGATAGAAGATATTGTAACTCATCCCATTTGAGAGCTGGTGGTGATCACCCCATCCTGTGAGATTCAAGTATAATTATCTGGAATCCCCCATCTTCAGGTGAGGAAGACCCAGCAGCCCTCACAATGTCTTCTGGAAACTGGATTTTGTTTGAAGGGTGAACTGACTCCAAGTTTCTTCTGTTTTCACGTATTGTCCTTCCTACGTGTCTCCTGGGGTTTTTCCCTACCTCCCAATCTACATTAACCTGATGGTAACAGCCAGCTATGTTTTCTAGAATTCCCCTAAATTGACTCATGCCAAATACTGAATACAGTAGATTGGGAGGGTTCATTAAATCACGATAGAGCATCCTAAAGAAGGAAAGTAGACACCTTTGTTCTTAAAGGGTCTTCAGCCATCCCACCCTGGAAAAGGTTGCTGATTGTCTCTTCTCCTCAGGCAGTCTTGTTACTATGCATCTTTTTTTTTTTTTTTTTTTTTTTTGAGATGAAGTCTCGCTCTGTCACTCAGGCTGGAGTGCAGTGTCATGATCTTGGCTCACTGCAACCTCCATCTCCCAGGTTCAAGTGATTCTCCTGCCTCAGCCTCCCGAGTAGCTGGACTACAGGTATGTGCCACCACACCCAGCTAATTTTTGTATTTTTGGTAGAGACAGGGTTTCACAATATTGGTCAGACTGGTCTTGAACTCTTGACCTCGTGATTCATCCACGTTGGCTTCCCAATGTGCTGGGATTACAGGCGTGAGTCACCGCACCCGGCCTCCATCACTTTTTATGCCTCGTCTTCATCCTTACAGCTGCTCCTTCCTAGGGGCCTCAACTCCCAACCCCGGAGTTAGGGTCACAACTGTCCATCTTCATGCAACACAGCTTAGTTCCCCTTCTTCTCCTCCCCACCGTGCCCTATGGGCTGCTTTTCTACAACCAGAATGGAGACCCAGGGAGAGCTGCTAAACTAAGACAGTTCTCACCCCTGGGAGAAAAAATCTACTTCCCAGTTCTCAGTCCTGCTAAACTATTGTTGAGATAAAGAAGGACCATGATAAATCCTATTGGCTAAGAGAAGAACGTTCTCCAGGTTGCCGTAGGATAAGAGAGGAGGTGACAGAATCTGCAGCCATTTGGTCGAATATGTGATATGTGAGTCATTCTGAGGAATACGTTAAAATTCTGTAGTCAGATCTTTCAAAATGGTATTTCCAGTAGAGGGAATAATGTAACAAAAAACCCAGGCAGAAAACAAATAAGTGTGTGTGGAGAAGAACAATAATGTGATGTGAACGAAGGGTTCGGTGTCATGAGTGAGAAATGGCTGACCGAAAGTAGGCAGATGCAGAGAGGAAAATACCACGGGAAAGCTGAACATCACATTAAGTGATTTCGGTGATTCTGCCTGCAGTGCAAATATTTTGGGCTCTGAAGTGAAGTCATCAAAAGGTTTACGTCTGTAATGGAGGATTGGTCTAGATAGCCTTTCAGATCCCACTCGGCTTTGAGATCCTTGATTCCGGGTCACACCTGCGGGTCTGGAGGGCAGTTCTGCAGGGTCATGAAGGAAGGATTCCAGGAGGCTGGAACACGAAGGACATTCAGGTGACCACATCAAGAGATCAAGTGGGGTAACAAGAGCCCGAACTAAAAGGAATGCAGTGTAAATATGAAGAAGAAAGAGGAAATGGGAAACTGATTAGAAACGATAAGTAGAGAAAAAGGGGAACGTGTGATTCCAAGGTTTAGAACAGTATTTGTAAGTTACAGTCCCACAATTCTTGCATAAACACGATCTAAGAGAGTCATTTTAAGAAGAATAGCAAACTTCCAAGTTCCACTGAAAGACACCAGCATCTCTGTGGAGTGAATTGGGGAAAGAGAATGAAGAAGTCTGTTCAACTTTTAGACCCACAAAATGTGAATTGAATTGCATGAGTGACACCAACAATGTGAAGATATTTAACAGGAGCTCTTTTTTCTCTTTTTGGCCTACGGTATTTAATCCTTCTATCATCATTATCGTCCTGTCTCTAATTTAATGTCTCTGAACCTTTATTCAAAAATCCACTATGTATATGTAACGTGTTTGTGAGATTATTACTAGACCCTCTAGGAGGTTTCATTAACCCAGTTTTCTCTTATTATAGCAATACCACACTATCTTGATAGTTCAGGTAAGTCCTCCACCGTTTTTTTCCAAGTTGCCTTAGCTCTTTTGGGTTCTTTAAATTTCCGGACATATTTTGGAATCCGCTAGTTCATTTCTACTGAAAATAAAAATAAAAATAAAATCATGCTGGGATTTTGATTGGAATTGCATTAAACCTCTGATCCACAAGCGCAGAACTGACATCTTAACAATATTGAGCCTGCTGATCCATGAACACAGTATATCACTTCATTTATTTAGTTCTTTAATTTATCTCAGCATCACTGCCTGCTTTTCAGTGTATAGATCTTACACATCTTTTGTCAGATTTAGTCTGAAGGATTTCATGTTTTGATGTGCTATAAATAAGATTGCTTTGTAAATTTCCATTTCCAATTATTTCTTTGCCAGTGTATGAAGAAATAAATATTGCTTATGTGTTTAGCTTGTATCTTGCAAACTTTCCAAACTCACTTATTAGTAAGTAATTTATTATTATTAGTTTTAGTGGCTTTTTGTGATTTCAGCAGATTTTCCACACAGGTGATCATGTCACCTGCAGATACAGATAGTTTTAAATCTTATTTTCTAATAAGGGTGCATTTTATATATTTCAACTTGCCTTATTGCACTGACTAGACTCCAAAAATAATGCTGAAAAGCAGTGAGAAAAAAGTCATCAGGTGGGATGGTAAATACAGCCCTTGTTCTTCCATTTTGACCTGAAGCACCCAGTGTGATCATTTTCTCCTTTGATTTTTCTGAGGACTTTTTGTTTCCTTTTTTTCCTTTATTTTTTAAAAACACACTTTATCTTTTAGGCAGTTTCACGTCCACAGAAAAATTGAGGGAAAGGTGCAGAGAGTCCTTCTATATGCCTTCCCTTCCCCCACGTGCACAGCCTCCCCCACTAACAACACTCCTGCCCAGAAGGAGCATTTGTAATAATGGAAGGACCTACATTGACATATTGTCACCCAGAGTCCACAGTTTACATGAGGGCTCTGTCTTGGTGCTGGTTCTATGGGTTTGAACAAATATGTCATGACATGTGTCCACCATGATAGCATCGTACAGAGCAGTTGCACTAAAATCCTAAAAATCTCCGTGTTCACCTTATCATCTCTCCCTCTTCCCAACACCTGAGAACCACGAATATTTTCACTCCATAGTCTGGCCTTTTTCGGAATGTCCTTTAGTTGGAAGCTTACAGTATTTCAGAATGTCCTTTAGTTGGAAGCTTACAGTATTTAGTCTTTTCCGATGGGCCTCTTTTGTGTAGCCGTGCATGTTTAAAGTTCCCTACGTGTCTTTTCATGGCTTGACAGCTCACTTCCTTTCAGTGCTAAAGAATATTCCATTGTTTGGATATATCACAGGTTATTTATCCACTCACCTAGTGAAGAACATTTTGGTTTCTTCGTTGCCTCCAAGTTTGAGCAATTATGAATAAAGCTGGAATAAAATTAGCAATTATGATTAAAGCTTCTATAAATGTCCACGTGCAGGTTTTTTTGTGAACACAAGTTTTCAACTCCTTTGGATAAATACCGAAGAGTGCAATTGCTGGATCACATGTTAAGAGGATATCTCGTGCCCATCAATGATACACTGGATATACAAAATGTGGCACGTATATACCACGGAATACTATGCAACCATAAAAAAGAATGGGTTCCTGTCCTTTACAGGGACATGGATGAAGCTGGAAGCCATCATTCTCAGCAAACTAAAAGAGGAACAGAAAACCAACCACCACATGTTCTCATAAGTGGGAGTTGTACAATGAGATCACATGGACACAGGGAGGGGAACGACACACACGGGGGCCTCTTGGGGGGTGGGGGCAAGAGGAGGGAGAGCATTAGGACAAATACTTCATGCATGCAGGGCTTAAAACTTAGATGGGTTGACAGGTGCAGCAAACCACCATGGCACATGTATACCTATGTAACAGACCTGCACATGTATCCAAGAACTTAAAGTAAAATTTAAAAATAATAAATAGGGAGTATAGTTTGGTAAGACAATGTGATAATTTTACAAACACAAAACATGTCATACCCACTTCCCCACCTCCCTCAAGTGCTTTCAACAGCATCCTATTGCTGTTATTAAAAGAATAAAGCATCTACCATCAACTCCCAGCCCCTGCCTGCCTTCCTTCATTCTTGTCTTGTGCCACTTTCTCCCGTGTTTACTTCCTTGAACGTGCCTGATTCCTGCTGCAAGAGGCATTCTGCACGCACCCCCATCTCTGTTCAGACCGTGGTGTCCCTACACTCCACCCCCCTCAACAATCAACCTCTACTTCTCTCCAGACTGCAAGGGGATCATACTTTCCAGAATGCATCGGTTTTCTACCTCTCATCCCAAGATACGCCAGATTCTTTTACAGCATAAATTTAGAGAATCCCGCTTCCCTTTCTTTGGTGCGCTTTCCTCAATTCTTCATCAGAAACCCATTAGAGTGATTGTCATATTAGTGCCCATTCTCCCCATCAGGCCGCAGGTTCGTGAGAGCAGGGGCCACGGCCATGTTGGTGAACCACGGTATTCTCAGTGACTATCCATGTGTTTAGAAAGTATTTGCTGAATGAGTAAATGGGTCTGCAGTTCCAACCAAAGCTAGAAGCTTGACTTTGGAAGAATGAAAGTAGATAACATTTCCAAAGCAGACCCCATAGCATGAGAAAAGAAGGGAAGAATGGAGGCAGAGCTGAAGGATGAATATCGGCACAGGAGTAGGTGAGAGTTCCAGAAATGCTGGGTTTTCACGTGTTTTTATTTACCTCATATCTGTGTTTCCATCTCTGTGTAGCGTGACTGTCACATCCCTCTCTATTTCTACATTTCTTTACTGACCAGGACAGAGGTGGTGCATTGGACACACTACTAACCAGCCTACTCTCTCGGACTTGCAAGGAAATGTAGAGAAAACAATCTAGAAATGGTATCTCAGAAGAAAAAAATATCAAAAATATGAGAATAAATGTGGGAAAAAATCAATGTTTAAAGACAACTTCTCAACATATTTAGGTATCTCTGGGACTTAAAATTTCATCAGGACTCCCCACACTTCTTTCTTTTTACATTGCTCTGTGTGTGTGTGTGTGTGTGTGTGTGTATTCAACAGAAATCTACAAAAAAAAAAAAAAAAGAATGCTATTGCTAGAATAATGCTACTACAGCGGAGAAAAATGTAATCTTTTCTTCCACCCATCTTAGCTTCATTGGTTGGGGTTCCTATAACAAAAGACAGATGAACCCCCAAAAAAGCAAGCGGAGGCTTATTAGCATGTATATTTCATATATACATGGGAGACACACAGGGAATGAGGGAATCTCAAAGAGACAGCTCAGAGCTTTCTTTTATATAACATCTTCAACAAGGATAATAAATGTTTCTAGAAGTGCCAAGACAAAGTAAAAGGACTTTGGGTCATTGGGGGCAACAAATTGTGGGAAGGCCAATAAATGATAGATTTTTGTGTAAATTCCTCTGGTGCTGTTTCCTGAATAAGGGTCTGAAGTTGTCTACAGAGATTGACCTGCGTCCTTTCTGGCAGAGAGGGGAGAAAGGGCACTTTGTCTTTGTATAATATGATTATGTTGTGTGCTTTTCAGAAACTAGAGGGAAGGCCAGAGCGCTTCTTAATTGCTTTCAGCTCAAAATATTTTAGCATGGCGTGTTGTATTCTCTGCACTGTTCCTGCTGCAGATATCTCTAAAGGCATCAGTCGCATCCACAGCACTACTTGTGGGGAAATATTGAGCAGAACTGGAATCAAATGTATAATTCAGCCCCATAGAATCTGAGCCACAGGACAGGGAGAACTGCCCGGGAGTCAAAGCAGACACTGAGCAGCTGACATTCTAAGAGTCTCCTTCCAGTAGATCGGCGCATAAACTCAAGTTCTTTTCACAGATTTGTCTGTGTTTCTTTTTTGGAAAAAAACATAACCCTGTAGCGAAAATGTCTACTTCACAGTGCACCAAAACATCTGGAGCCTTAGCCAGAAGCAGCACAGACCCAGCCAGAAGCAGCACAGACCCAGGCAGCCTGGTGATGTCCGGCGGGGGCAGCCCATAAAATCCATCAGCATGTGGCCCTGCGAGCCGCCACCAGTAACATATGTTTACATGCTAATGAATGTCAGGCTCATTTAGAACAAATTTGCATCCATCAAAGTCAAACAGCGAGCAGAGCAGCACATTTTCCTGTGTGTCAGTGGCCCCTGAGATACCAGGGAGAACTTGAATTGCCTGACCCCTTCAACTTCCAAGCATCCCAGAGGGAAAATGCAGACCCCAGGAAAGGACTGTGCTGGAAACCATTTGTTCTTACAGATGTCCGGAGTAGTCTTGTGACTGACCCAAAGACTCCCCTCTGAGGGTGGGGGAGACCTAGGTTAGGAGAGGGTGAACCGTGCTGCCTTCTAAGACCTTCCTTCTAAGGGAGGGTGGGAGAAACCCAGAGTAGGTGGAGGTGAGCCATGCTGGCAGGACCTTCCTTCTAAGGGAGGGTGGGGAGACCTAGGGTACGTGGAGGTGAGCCATACTGGCAGGACCTTCCTTCTAAGGGAGGGTGGGGGAGACCTAGAGTAGGTAGAGGTGAGCCATGCTGGCAGGAACTTCCCTCTAAGGGAGAGTGGGGGGACCTAGGGTAGCTGGAGGTAAGCCGTGCGGGTAGGATCTTCCTTCTAAGGGAGGACGAAGTGTGCTTTGCTAGACTCTGCGCTTGAGTCTCAGCGTGGCGGACCCAGATGGGAGCAAGTCACTTCTATCCTATGATTCTGGGTGTCCTCATCTGTCATGGAAGGTTTGGTTAGATGAGCTTAAAGTCACTCCAGTTGCAAAGCTGTGTGACTTGTAGATACATGCCAGTGTGAATGACTCACTTCACTTTTACAAGTTGCACAGATAGCCAGGCTTCCCCTTGTATCAGTCAGGAGGTCCCAGAAGACTTTGTCACAGGCAAAGAGGTGATTAAAAGGAGTCACTGACGGGATTCTTTGGAGATCGGTGGGCAGGGCCCAAGGGAAGTGAGAATAGCACTCCCCAGATTATGGGCAAGGGATGCCTGGGGAGGGGCTGCTAACGTGGACAGGCATGAGTAAGAGAGGACTGAGGACAGCTCCTCTCCCTCCTCCACCTTCTACCTGCTGCCAGCAATGAATCCAACCAGCAGCCCTAGGCCAGGCCAGGCTCCCAGAGTCAGAGCCAGGAAGAAGCCAGGCACATGGAGAAGCCACTGGTCCCCACCAACACCAAGGGTGCAGTAAGAATTTTGATGGAAATATTTAAAAACTCATTCAACAACTTCCTATCTCCCCAACCAGCCTCTACATATGATTCCACCTTTTCCGACTCCTGAGCCATCCTCAGGGGTGTCACAGGGGTGGGGCTGCCTGCTCTGCCCAGGGCCTGGGACCCTCCAAACTTCGGAGGTCTGGAGTCCCCTCTCCCCTCCCTGGCAGCAACTGTCTTCTCTGCTGTCAAATTATCACTTCCATCCTCCCACAACACATGAGAGTTTAAGACGGGATTTTGGTGGGGACACAGCTAAACCATATCAAAGGGGGGACCTGGGGCTTCCTCATGGGGCTCTGGCATGAGCTTGGGTGACACAGGTTATAAGACCCCATCTGCTTCAGGTTTAATTGCATACCCCAATATTCCCAGGTTGTAGTCCTAACCAAGGACCTCAGAATGTGTCTGTATGTGGAGATAGGCCTTTTAAAGAGGTGATTAAGGTAACGAAGTCATTAGAACTGATGCCCTTGTAAGAAGAGATCAGGACACAGACATCTATTGAGGGACAACCGCACGAGGACACAAGAGAAGATGCCATCTGACAGTCAAGGAGAGATGCCTTAGGAGGAGCCAGTCCTGAACCCACCTTGACCTTGGACCTCCAGACTCCAGGACTATGAGAAATACATCTCTGTCTTTTCACAAAACTGCCTGTGGCAGCCCAACCAGAGCCATGCGCCATCTTTGGTTCTCAGAAATTCCACTTGTTTTTATACTCCTGGATTTTAGGAGGCCCCTGGATGACCAGCATGTGGCTAACGTTAGAGAAGGAGTTACTTGTGTAAGAGAGCCCCACACATCTCTGAGCAGACACCGTACAGCCCATGAGATATTGGGTGTAGTACCATCCTCTCTTCCCTAGGATATGAAGAACAATATCACAGGAGGGGTGTACAGCCACAGCCCCTGCATCACTGGGAGCAATAGCATCTTCTCCCCCTCTCAATATAAGGAACAATATCCCAGGGTGGGTGTACATCCCCTGTGATATTGGGTGTAACGTCATCGTCTCCCAATGCGGATATTAAGCATAGTGTCACAGGGGGGTGTATACCTTCTTCGCTATCGGGAATAATATCCTCTCCCCTCAGGACTGTATGCAAAATATCGAAGGGGTTTTACAACTCTTGCGATATGGGCAGTAATATCATCCTCTCCCCACCTAGATGTTAGGAACTCTATCACAGGCGGCCGTACATTTCTTGCGATATTGGGAGTCATATCCTCTCCCATCATGGATATTAAGAACAATATTACAATGGAGGTGTACCACCCACTGCCATATTGAGAGTAATATGCTCTCCCCTTCGGGATATTAGGAACAATATCGCAGGAGGTGTGTACAACCCCTGCGATATTGGGAGTAATATCATCCTCTCCCCCTGAATATAAGAAACAATATCACAGGAGGATGTACACCCCCTGTGATATTGGGAGTCATATCATTTTCTCTCCCTCTGGATATTTGGAACAATATCACAGTGGGTGTGTACACCCTCTGCGATTTTGCCACTAGTATCATCGTCTCCCTCCCAGGATATAGGGAACCATATCACAAGGAGGTGTACACGCCCTGCGATACTGGGAGTGATATCGTCCTCTCCCTCCCTGGATATTAGGAACAATATCACTAGGGAGTGTACACCTCCTGCAATATGGAGACTAATATCATCCTCTCGCCCCCTGGATATTAGGAACCATATCATAGGGGTGGTGTACACCCCCTGTAAAATCAGAAGAAATATCATCCTCTCCACCTTTGGATGTTAGGGACAATATCACGGGGGAGGTCTACGCCCCCTTCGATATTGGGAGTTGTATCATCCTCTCCCACCCAGGATATAAGGAACAAGACGACCGAAGGGATGTACACCCACTGCCATAGTTTCAATAATGTCATCCTCTACCCCCTGGCTGTTAGGAATAACATCATAGTGGGGTGTACACTTTCTTCGATATTGGGAGTGATATCATCCTCTCCCCGCTGGATATCAGGAACAAGTCTATTAATTATTAATATTAATAAATATAAGAAAAATTAAGAGTAATCATCGACATTAATAATCACAATAAAGATAGTAAAATAGTTAAAAATGTTAACGATTAGCATTAATAATCAGTAGTAATATCACTACTAATAAAATAATGATATCAGCAATTGTTACTTAAATCAATATTAAGTGATGCTGGTAATAAAATAACAATATTAGCAATTATTTTAAGCATGCATAATCATATATTTAAAATAATTATCCATAACAGTATCCTATTAATAGTATCATTGATAATTGTTAATATCGATCATGGATGTTTAATAATTAATCATATTACTCCTAATACCGCAGGGGGTGTACACCTACCTGTGATGTTGTTCTTAATATCCAGGGACAGAGAGCATGGGATGTTGTTCCTAATTATCAAGGAGGGGAGAGTGTAATATTACTCCCAATATGACAGGGTGTGTACATCCCCCCCAAGGCACTGTTCTTGCCATTCAAAACAAGAGAGGATGACATGACTCCAGATATCGAAGAAAGTGCAAACCCACGTGTGATATTCTTTCTAATATCCAGAAAGGAAGAAGAGGATAGTAATCCTCATATGGCAGGAGGGGTACACTCACTCTGATATTTTTCCAAATATGCCGGGGGAAAAGAGAATAATTGCATTCCCAATATCGCACCAAGGGTTGTACACCCCGTGTGAGATGGTCCTTCATAATGTTTCAAGGCGGGAGGGATGATATTATGACATATATGGCAGAAAGTGTACACTCCCCAGGGATATTGTTCCCATGATCCTGGAGGGAAGGGGATGATATTACTTTAAATATTACAGAAGGTGTACATGCCCCCAGTGATATTGTTTCTAATTTCCACGTGGGAGAGGAAGATATGACACCCAATAATGCAGGGAGTACAAACAGTCCTGGGATATTCTTCTTAACATTCAGGGAGGAAGAGGATATTACTCCCAATACAGATGGGTGTACACCCTCTGACGGTGTACACACTGAGGGTATACACCCATCTGTGAAAGAGTTCATAATTTCCAGAGAGGGAGATGATATTACTCACAATATCATAAACAGGCTGTGAGTCCACCATGGCCCCTAATAGCCAGCGGGAGGAGAAGGGGTGGCTATTAGTCCCCACCTTGTGGGGGTGCCTCACCCCCCTGCGAGGTGACTCCTAATAGCCAGAGGGGGAGAGGGGGTGGCGATTAGTCCCCACCTCGCGAGGGGTGCCTCACCGCCCTGCGATGTGGCTCTTAATATCCGGGGGTGAGAGGGAGTGGCTATTAGTCCTCACATCGTGGGGGAGGTCCTAAAATAAAATATATGTTAACTATTTAAAGGTGTGATTTTTTATTACATATAGAAAAATGTGTGTTTAGCGTACGAATGTGTGCATTTATGTCAAATACATGAAAACACATAATCCAGGTGTTTCGGTTCATACCACTGTAGAGACTTTTCGGTTTCTTTTCATACAACTGCCCAACTGGGGCCCAGAGCCAACACCCACCAGCTGTGTCACTGCGTCTGTTGTTTTACTGTCACACACCGGCCCTACCCCACAAAAAAAAAAAAAAAAAAAGCCATGGCACTTAATAAAAAATTAATTTTACAACATTATTAGAGATGACTTGTAGTCCTCTTTGAAGAGATTGCAGCATGTGAAGGATTTCAAATACAACTGTGTTCTGGGTCTCCTGATCTAAGGACCTATCCGCACTGGTGGCTTTAGCAGTGCTTCATGCAAACTTCCAGAAGGCATGTGTGTCATGTCTAAGAGCAAACTAGAGTTCACGCCTCAGCACTGTGTGCCTCTTCTTTCTTCCGTCCCACGGGCACCGTCTTCTCCCAGGGAGCTGGTGCTGTGCTCTGAGGCTCTGTCCCACCAGTCCCTGCCAAGTCCCTGGGGCCACTGTGGAGAACCAGCCTCCGTCTGTCAAAGTGTGTTGTGCAGAAAACAACTCATCCAAATCTGTTTAAAAACCACACATTTGCGACGCCTATAGGCCTCAGAAGGTGGAGGCAGACAGGTAAAGGCAGCTGCCATGGGGGCTGAAGTTCAAGCCGGTCTGTCCGGCGACTGATGGGCACTGTCTGCAGTGAGCCACTGCACATTTAGCGAGGCTGTCTGGCCCCTCACCTCTGCCAAGCCTCCACCCGTCGAGTCTGGCCTGGATTCTCACACGCCTGCACAGCCTTCATCTGGTTCATAACTCAGCTCACAAAGGGCCCCATACAAAGGCCCCCGTACCGCGGCAAGGACGGCGGTGGTCACACCTGTGGTCATTTATCCTCTCTGCATCTAGCTCCTCCTTCCTGAGGCAACAGCACCTCTGAAGTCACAGCCTGGCCTCCCAACTCTTCCCCGTCCCGGGCTTCTTGGCATGTTGCTCTGCTGCACACACCTCAGCAAATACTGCTGATTAGCCAGAATCACCCAGAAATCTCTTAACCTTGATTCTGACTGCTTTTATAATTTGTAATATTTGTACTTCTGGTGTGATTTGAGGAACAACAAATTTTAAAATTAGAGAAGATGTGGTTTTTATTCTCTCCTTTCTACTTGCAACCTTGAAAATTCAAGTAGCAGCAAGGTTTGTTGAGAGTAACTTCCACCAAATAGAACCTATTACAAATGTACTACAGAGTGTCAAATAACCACATAGATGTAAAATAGAGATGCAGACACAGATATAAAATCCAATGGTTAAACCAAACTGAGAAATGCTTGCCAGTTTGATAGGACTTCTGAAACTTGACAAAAATGTTGGCTAAGGGATACAAGATGTTATGAGATGAGTGAGATGCTTGGCCTAGAACCACAGGCTCTCTCCTCTTTACAGCAGAAAATCCATAAGGAAGTCAAATCTGAAAGAACCAGGTACCATTGAACGGCATCATCAGTCGTCCTTCCCATCCCTCGGCCAGCTGAGGTGAGTGCAGACAGTCGTTCACCAACATCCATCATCCATCCTCCAGGCCATGGCTACACTTTACTCCCAGGCTCCCTGTCATTATGTAGATTAGGTAAATCCTAGCCACTCTCACCTTAAGCCTACCCCTGCCAGCGTGGCAATCACCCAGTCCCAACCACAGCAAGGACAGCCGTGTCCGTGGGAACACAGAGCAGCGGTCTGAAAGGAACCTGGATCTCTGAATACCTCATGGAGCAGTCACCAGCCTGGAACATCCTCCCTGACGGCTTTGCAAGACAGAAAAACTCCTTGGTTCCTCAAGCTACAATACTGCAGAGTCTCAGGTCACAGCATCCTTATCTACCCTCGTCAGGAACCGTTCAATGCTCATCAAGACATGAGAACAAAACTGCAGTGGCACAGTCACACTCAACACAGACCACCTGCTGCTCACATTCATCGTATTAACACCAAAAAGTCACCGTGGTGGATATCCTGGATGTGGACACTTGGCGGCTTTTTGCTGGAGATGCGCTTTGTGCATTTATCGCACGACCATCTTGGCATCAGGAGCTGCAGCGCAGATGGCAGCTGTGCATGTCACAGGGAGTCGTATTCGCTGGAATCTCAGCCAGCTCCCAGCATCAGCTCCCACAGGGTCCTCTCCTCTGGGAGCACGTGCTTGGACGCCACAGTGTCCTGTGGATCCACAAAACCGCGCTGTCCTCCCTGGCCACTGTGCCTGTCCACTGTGCCTGTTGCGGCTCCGATAGTCCTCCGTGTCTACCTGTTGGGGCTCGGATAGGCCGCCTTGTCCGCCTGCGAGTCCCGTGCACTACAAGATTACGCCATTCCAAGGCTGCTCGATGAGGCTTCAACACGGGGGCATTGTATTTCATTCACTGCTAGGTTCTACACTGACTCTTATGACCCCGGGGAAGGACTAAGACTTAAATAGAACAGCGGCTAGGTGATACAAACCGCCGCTGTAATCAGAACATACCAAGACCAGGCCACAGGAAGGAAGAAGCAGCCCTGGGCCGCAGCCTGTTACCAAGTCGCTGACATCTCTGTCCAACATGGATAAAAAGACCCTCTTTCCTCCGAAGTCTAAAGCAACATATCGGCCCATCTAACAGTAATTCTGTTGTACATTTAACTTCATCTTGCCCTTCTAAGTGACTGTTCACGGTCTTAACACCTGAACAAGAATTTCTCAGTTGCTGAACCACTGTTCGTTATTCAGCAGATAAAATGGCAGCAGATTGCACCCCAGGAAGAAACACACCCAGTCATGGGCACAGAACGGGACATCAGCACAAACCGTTTCCCAGAAAAAAACGCATCTCTGCTTTGGGACATACCATCCCCGGTCTCCATGAGCTCGGCGTTGCAGTACTTGGGCGCTGTCCGGGACCCCGTGGAACCCTGTGGTCGCTCCATCTGTATGGAGTGCTCTGAGGTGTACGTGGTTACGTCAGGAGGTGCAGAATGATTATCTGTAAAGAAGCACATCGTGAGTGTTTCTGGTGGTTGTGGCGTTTGCTCTGCAGGTTGAGCAAGCCATAGCTCAGGAAGAGACGGGAGCGCAGACGCTCACCCTGGGGGTGCCGTGAGAAGCCAAAGCCGATCTCAGCCACGTCTGCCACAAACATCTGGCACAAAGGGGGACCCCAGCATAACTCATGTTGCCGAAAATGGAGTAGAGTTCGGTGAAACCTCAATTTCCTAACAGGAGCCACGTCAGCGGCATTTTAACTAGAATAACGTTAGACCGGCAATGGCAGGGCGCCAGGAAGCGTGTGTGTGTTCATGGAAGGGTCCCGTTTCCTGTCGGCCACCGTCCACACAGCCCAGGGCTTTACTCGCGCTTTGGAGCCCAGGGCCTGGAAATGGAAACCCAGCTCTGAAAACTTCTGGGGATTTGGGGATGTCCCTAAAGCTCTCCGTGCCTCAGTTTCTTCATCAAATGGGAACAGTAATGGCTATGACCATGTAGGATCGGGGCGGGGGGGTTGGCCAGTGTGACTATGTTGTGCCTGGACTCCTTAGAACACTCACGCACACATGATCACAGATGCTAAGTTCTCATTCACAGGCTTCTGATTATCTCAGAAGGTCAAATGCACATCTGACTTTTTACTTCTCTTCTTTTGCCACACAAAATATTTCTGCTCTTCAAGTTTCATTATTTTGTCACCGCTTTTCCAAAAAACTCCCAAACTTATAGAAAATTTCCAGATAGTCTAGGAGGATTATCTTTGTGCCCAATTAGAAATTACCGGAACGCGATCACCCGAGAGTTACATTTGGGTCACACTGAGCCCTGACGTACATGAGTTAGGAGCCCCTCATAGTTTGGATAAATTAATTCTTTGTACTAAAACTTCCTCCAGTATTGAAAGGGTAAACCCACAAAGGGAGGCCCAAGTGCAGTGATCCATTTATTCAAAAATATGTGTTTTCCTTGGTAAGATTCTGTGCATTTTCTTAAAATTGAATAAAATCCGAGGATACAAATGCTTCCACCCAGTGGCAGAGGCGGTGTCTGGCCTCCCCGTTCACGTCTGGCAGAGCCTTGGCCACTATCCTGCAATCCAATATACACATGGAATTTTATTATGGAAAAATACGTAGCAGTCACACATTTCTGTTCAATGTTTAGCCTGCTGTGATTTCAGGTAGGGTTATTAATTCACATAAACGAGTGTACATGTTCCTGAAACTGTGTCAAACTGAAGTTTAACACTGCTTTGCATTTGAGTACTACTTTGCAAACTTTTAAAGAGTATTTCTGTTTTCTCCTTTATACTCACAACAGTTGAGAGAGAAAAATTATTGTTTTCAATTTTTTTTCCCTCACTCAAGCCTAAAGCAGGAGAAGGGACTTCAAGATCCCAGCAGCAGTTATTGGGAAAAGTGAGACAGACCCAGCTCTCCTGACAGCAAACTCCTGTTCCAGACAGAAAACAGTTGACGCTTTCAGTGTCAGTGAGCACCGAAGGGGCTGGGACCCAAGTCAATCCCAAACACCTCTGGGTGTGAAGGAGTCAGTGATCTAGAAGTGAACATTCTGGGGTTCTGGGGTGTCTGTCGGCTATCTGATCACACATGACGTCCACCTGCTTCCCACTGAGGGTTTTGCAGAGATCAGGCTTTCCTGTGGTAGCTGGTGCCGGGAGGGTCTGAGCCTGCGGCTCGTGCTCCGTTATCGGCGACGTGGTACACAGTCATCTCCGGTTACTGCTTTAATAGAGACACACACCAAAACCTATTCAACCCAAGTCCCATACTTGATGGAAAACATTTTCTCCTGAACCATTCAAAGGCAGAGCGACGCGAGGCTCATCGTGGCTCCCCCACGTGTCGACTCTAGCTCTAGTAATTCTCACTTCACTCCTTTTCCACAGCATCTTCAAACGTTGTAGGGCAGTGATCCTAACTTTGCTCTTTTTCTAATACAGAGGATCTCCCTTGTCATAGAACCTACACAAAACAGTGCGCCACGCCCAAGAAATCTGAACACCTGTGGCAGACAGCAGCGTAAAGCGGCCGTGCTTAAAGCCCTCGTTTCCTTAAATGACTCCCGTGGTCAGGAGGAGCACACTTTAAAACCCTGTCCTGTTGACTGGGACTGTTAAGGTTTCACGCAGGAGCATAAGTGAGAAGAAAAGATAGAAGCGGATATGGCTGCAGGATTCCCCAGGAACACGAAAGGACTTATAAACAGAAGGCCCCTGGAATTCGGATATGGCTGCGGGATTCCCCAGTAACAAGGCCCCTGGAATTCCAGCTGTGGGAGGAACCTGGGCATGAGAAAAGCAGTACAGCAGCTTCCAGAAACAATCCAACCAAAGCACCCCAGGGGCCAGAGGGGCTCTGCGCTCTTTCCACTAAGGGATTCCACAGCCAAGATACAAACAGAGGAAAACGTGCACACACAAAGGGGTTTAGACAACAGGCACAGAAAGACACTGTGAAGCGTGCTCACCCATGGGGGTCTGGGCCATGACATCCGCTAGCCTGTGGGCAGCTCTGCTGCCCCCGCTCTGCGTGGAGGACGAGGAGGTGGTGGACGTGGTGGAGCCGTGGATGGCCTGACTGATCCAGTGCTCCACTTTGATGCTGCCCTGGCTGGAGGTCGGGGCGCCCTGGGAGTCCACCTGCACTGAGCCTTCATCTTCTGAGCCATAAGAGGTATCTGTGTAAGAAGAAAGGCAATTTGCTATATGTTGCAGCAAAAACAGGCACTACAATCTCAGTCCCTGCAACACAGATTTACTTCACGCAAGTCTGAACAGTTGTTTAATGACTTTTTGCCGCAGACACTCTTGAGAATTTAAACCACTTTTCAGATAATGAACCATTTATTTTAGCATAATGAATTTTGCTTCCAAATCACCTTATACAAACATGCTATAAGATGTTTGATACTGTCATCTCAAAGATGCACTGACACATTTCCTCTACACAGCAGTTTGGGAAGAAACCAAGTGTTTTCTTGTGTCAGTCAGAAAGTGAGAGGGCAAGGGGAGGCGGAGGGCCTGTGCAGCTCTCAGGAGTCTCAGTGTGACTATGTTTAGCCCCGGTTAGTCCTGAGATGCTCTTCTGGGCTCTGATTTATTTCTATGTTGGTGTGTGTGTTAGATACCCTTGCAGGTGATTTTTGCATCTGTGTGTTAGTTACCCATAGAGCTGATTTATTTCTACATCGGTGTGTTAGATACCCATGCAGGTGATTTCTGCGTCTGTGTGTTAGTTACCCATACAACTGATTTCTTTCTATGTCAGTGTGTTAGATACCCATGCAGCTGATTTATTTCTACATCGGTGTGTTCGATACCCATGCAGCTCTCTAAGGATCAAGACGCTGATGATGATAACAGGAGGGAAAGCAGAATGTGCCTCACATAGAGCGGCCCCTCCACCTCCCCGTTTTCCTCTGGGGCACACAACAAACCCTCATGTTACATTTTGCACTCAAATCTATTCACCTTTACACTATTCGTTTCTTATACATTGTCATTATTGATTTTTCTATCTGTACAAATTGGATATCTTGGATTATGAGAAAATACATCCCTTTTTTCACTATAATTCGCGAGAACATTTTTCATTTAATAACTTTTCATGCAGCACCAAGGTTTTTGGGAATAAATTGCTGCTGTATTTGTTAAACTTCAACGTAAGAATGACACTCAGAATCCTACCTACAAGTGAGTGATGGGAGGCGCTGGCTCAGGTGAGCAGCTCCAGATCATTGGGTGAGAGAAGGAGTCACAGCAAATAATCTTAAGACACTGGTTTGCTTCTTAAAAGACAGTAAGGGCAAACAATATTCACACTTATTACCACTGTCACATGACTTACGCTGTTTGGGAATTTTTTAAAAAGTTTACTTGTTAGACAAGCAATAATATTAGGAGCCTGAAAATTCTCTATCATCTTGCTTTTTTTTCTTTTGAGACAGAGTCTTGCTCTGTTGCCCAGGGTGGGGTGCAGTGGTGTGATCTCTGCTCACAGTAACCTGTCACTCCCCGGCTCAAGTGATTCTCTTGCCTCAGCCTCCCAAGTAGCTGAGATTATAGGCAAGTGCCACCATGCCTGGCTCATTCTTGTATTTTTAGCAGAAACGGGGTTTCACCATATTGGCCAGGCTGGTCTCGATCTCCTGACCTCGTGACCTCATGATCTGCCTGCCTTGGCCTCCCAAAGTGCTGGGATTACAGGCATGAGCCACTGCGCCTGGCCGACCCTGCCTTTTAAGAAAACTTACACAATTTATATAAAAGTAAAAGTAAAACTGACACAGCCTTGAGACTTTTGAGAAAGGTACACAACCAGGTGTCCATTTGGAGCACAACCATCTCCCCAGAACGTCTTCTCAAAACCCTTTCCAATCTTTCATTCCTCACTCCCACCTACCTTTTCCAAGAAACCTGCAGAATAATGTGATATAGACACTCGACAGAATAGCAGCAAACCAAGCAAGCAGCATATGAAATGGATGATACAGCATGACCAGTGGTGACTAGAATTACACACCATGGGGACAGGAAGTCAGGTTGATTTAACATTCAAAACTGAATTAATGTCATACGCGGTAAAGAATTACGGAGTAGAACCGCGTGTTAACCTTAGGAGACATAGAAAAGTACTGACAAATTCAAGAGAACGAAACTCAACAAACCATGAATAGAAGGCAATTTCCTCAACCTGTTAAAGTACATTCATGAAAAGCCACAGCTAACATTGTATTTAATGGTAAACAATAGAATGCGTTTTCCCTAAGATGGAGAACAAGACAAAGATGTCCCCTCTTGCCACTTTTATTCAACATTATCTGGCAGGTTCTAGCTGGTGAAATAAATTAACAAGTTTAGTAATAAAGACATCCAGATTAGAAAGGAATAAAAGTGTCTTTATTCATAGATGACCTGACTTTGGCATGTAGAAAATGGCAAGAAGTACACCAAAAATTACTAAAACAAAGTTTGATGGGATCATAGGACACAAGATAAAGATATACATATACTAGCGATAAAAAACCTGAAAATAAAATTAAGAAAATCGTTCCATTCACAATAGCATCAAAAGCAGAAGACATTCAGCTGAACTTCTAACAAAAAGGTGCAAAATGTGTACAATGACAACTATAAAACATTACGGAGAGACATTAAAGATCCAAATAAATGGAAACTAAATAAATGGAGGCAGATTCATGATCGTGAATTCGAAAACGCAGCATTATCAAGACAATTCTTCCAAAACTGTTCCATTAATTCAAGGCACTGCCTAATAAAATCCCAGAAGGCTGTGTGTGAAATGGAAAGCTTATTCTCAATTTTATCTGGAAATACAAAGGACCTACAATAGCCAAAATAAATTTGAAAAAGGGAAACAATGTTGGAAGACTTCACTATCTGATTTCAAAACTTTACATAAAGTCATAGTTATTAAGGCAGTGGTATTAGCACAAAAATAGATGTATACATCAAAGGAACAGAATTAAACTCAGAAATAAAGCCTTATATTTATGATTAATTTATTTTTGACAAAGGTCTCAAGACAATTCAGTAAAAGAAAGGTAGTTTGTTTTTTCAACAAATGTTGCAGTGGCAACTGGGTACCCACAGACCAAAAAGAAAAACCGTGGGGGAAAGAATCCCCCAAACCAAACGAAAACAAAAATCCGACTTAGATCTTTACTGCACACACAAAAATTAACTCCAAATGGATCACAGACCTAAATGAAAGAACAGTAAGACCATGACACTTCTAAAACTCCCAAAGACACAACCCATGAAAATTAGTGAAATGGACTTCATTAAAATAGAAAACTAGTAAGTTTTAAAAGATGATTATCTCCCTATAACTAATGTAACAAATTACCTTGATCTTAGTGGCTTATAACAAGACAAATCTATTATCCTATTGATGAAGAAGTCAGAAGTGTAAAATCTAAGTGTCAGCAGAACTACGTTCCTTCTGGAGGCTTCAAAGGAGAATCCATTTCTTTACCTTTCCCAACTTTTAGAGGCCACCTGTGTCCCTGACTCATGGCCCCTCTTCATTTTTAAAGTGCATCAATCCAGTCTCCAGTTCTTTTCTCTTTTAAGGACCTTCTTGATTACAGTGGGTCTACCTACTTAAACCAGGATAATGGTCCCATCTCAAGATCTTAAATTAATCAGCTGCAAAATGCCTTTTAACCACTTCAGACAACAGGTTCATAAGTTCTGGGGAATAGGACCTGGGTATCTTGGGGGAAAGGCTTTGTTCCGTCTGCTACATAGTAGTTTGTTCTTTCACTGAGAAACGTTACATCTGTAAAACTCTTATATTCAGATTGCATAAGGCACCTGTAACCCATAAGATGACAACCAACCCATTTACAACATGAGCAAAAAATCTGAACATTTTACCAATATATACAAATGGCTATGAATAGGAATTAGCACATTAAAAGCTAATAAGCACATTAAAAATGCTTAGCATCATTCATTGTTGCAAAGTAAATACACAATGATATACCATTCCACATCAATTAGAATGACAAAAATAAAAATAACAGTAACTATTGGTGGTGATGATGTGGAGAAACTGGGATGAGCATATGCTGCTGGTGGAAATGTGAAATGGTGCAGTTATTTTGTAAATAATTTGGCAGTTTTTAAAAAGCTAAACCTAAACTTACAATAAGACTCAATCATGCTACTTGGCATCCACTTAAGATAAAAGAAATTATATGCATACACAAAGATATGTACATTAATGTCAATGGCAGCTGAATATGGAAACAATGAATAACCAACTGGTAAATGAATAAACAGAATGTGTCATATCTATCAAATAGAATATAAATAAATAATAAGAAATAAACTACTGGTGCATGGTACAGCAAGGACTTCAAAACAGGTAAAGGAGGCATAGAGAAGTGTGTACATTGTATGATTTTATATCATAAAATTATAAGATCATAAAAAAACCAAAAACCATAAAATCAGAGTAAAATATTCTATGATTTTATATTCTAGAAAATTTAGAGTGCACTGTTATGATTTCTAGGGTTCTTTTCCGTAGAGCTAACCTTTCATCTGATATCCTTTGCAATCAGCCAGGTACATTCTTTAGCACGTTTATAGTGTAGTTCTGCTGATAACACATTCTCTCAGCTTTCATATTTGGGAATGTGTTGTTTCACCCCTGTTTATAAAGGAGATTTTCCCTGGATATGA
Source organism: Macaca nemestrina (assembly GCF_043159975.1). Classification (NCBI taxonomy): domain Eukaryota; kingdom Metazoa; phylum Chordata; class Mammalia; order Primates; family Cercopithecidae; genus Macaca; species Macaca nemestrina. Next base: position 254,740 of record NW_027257868.1, read on the forward strand.
GTTGACAGGCCTTTCTCCTGCTTTTAGTGCTTTAAAAAAATGTCTTTCCATGGTCTTCTGGTCTCCACTGTATCTTCACAGAAGTCACGCGTTTTTGAAATGCTTCTCTGGTATGTAACGTGTCTTTTCCTTCTGAGTCCTTTCAGGATCTCCTCTTAATCTTGGGATTTCAGTACTTTGGCTATCATGAACTCGGATGTGCTTCTTGTTATACTTGTTCTGCTTGGAGTTCACTGAACTTCTCGGGGCCGGACACAGGTGTTTGACATCAATCTGAGAAAATTTTGACTCCTTTTTTCAAAGGTTCTTGCTCTTCTCTCTCTTTTCCTTCTTGTATTACAAGTATATTGACGTATCACAGGAGCTTGAGGTTCTGTTGGCTTTTCTTTCCATTTTGTTTCTCTGGGCTTCACTTTGGTTAATTCCTTTTCATCTCCCTTCGAGCCCACAGACTTCATCTTCCTTCTCCAACCTGTTAAGCCCATCAGCGCCATTTCATCTCAGTGTCATATTTTCCAGCTTCATAGTGATGTCTCATGTATACCCTATATATGCACAGCGTCTCCTATCATGGACATTGCCTACCAGACTGGTACATTTGTCACAACTGATACTTCTACAGTGAAACATCATTACCACTCCAACTCCATCATTCACATCAGGGTTCATTCTTGGTGTTGTACAATATATGGCTCTGGACAAATGCATAACATGTATCCACTATTACAGTATCATACAGAGATCACGTGATACTAAAAACTCTCCTGCTCTGCCTATTCATCCCTGCCTCCCCCTGGCAACAACTGATCTTCTTACAGTCTCCATAGTCTTGCCTTTTCCAGGATGTTGTAAAGCTGGAATCATACAACAACCTTTTCAGATTGCTTCTTTCACTTAGCAATATGCCCTTTAAGTTTCCTCCGTGTCTTTTTATGGATAGCTCATTTATTTTCAGCCTCAAATAATATCCCATTGTCTGGATGTACCACAGCTCACTTATACATTCACCTACTGAGGGGCATTTTGGTTGCTTCCAAGTTTTGACAACTATGAATAAGGCTGCTCTAAATATCTACTTGCAGGCTTTTGTGTGTAGACATAAGTTTTCAACTGCTTTGAGCAAATGCCAAGGAGTGTAATTGCTTTATCATATGGTAAGAGTATAGTTAGTTTTGTAAGAAACCACCAATCTGTCTTCCTAAAGGCTGTTCTATTTTTATTAAGACCCGCCATGAATGAGAGAGAATTCCCACAGCTCCACATCTTCACAGGCTTTGGTGTTGATAGTGTTCTGGATTCTGGTGTAGTGATATCTTACTGTTGCTTTCATCTGCATTTCTCTATGACACGTGATGTGAAGCATCATCTCATACGTCGATTTGCCATCTCTATATCTTCTTAGATGAGGCATCTGTTAGTCTTTGACCCATTAATGTGATGAATTACGTTAATTGGCTTTTCAATGTTAAACCGGCTTTGGATACGTGAAATTCCATGTGGTTTTAGTGCACAATTTTTGCTAGATTTGCTAATATTTTATTGAAGATTACTGCATCTATGTTCATGAGAGATGTTCTGTAGTTTTCTTGTAATATTTTGTTATTAAAATGGTATTTGATATTAAAATGATGCTGGCTCTATAGAATGAGTTAAGAAGTATTCCTCAGCTTCTATGTTCTGAAAGAGATTGTAGATAATTGGTATAATTTCTTCTTAGATATTTGGTAGAATTCACCAGTGAACCCATCTGGGCCTGGCACTTCCTGTTTTGAAAGGTTATTAACCACTGATTCAATTTAACAGATACAGGCCCATACAGATCGTTTCTTCCTGTTCAAATTTTGGCAAATTCTGTCTTTAAAGAAATTGGTTCATTTCATCCACGTTATCAAATTTGTGGCCATAGAGTTATTCATAATTTTTATTATCCTTTTAATGTCCATGGGATCTGTAGTTATGTCCCTTATTTCATTTCTGATATTGGTAATTTATCTGCTGTATTTCTTTTTCTTGTTAGAGGCTTACAGATTTTCTCTCAAAGAACCAGCTTTTGGTTTCATTGATTTTTCTCTACTGATATTCTGTTTTCAATGTATTGATTTCTGCTCTTTCATTATTTGTCTCCTGCTTAGAATTTAATTGGATGTTCTTTTTCTAGTTTTCGAAGGTGGAAGCTGATTGATTTTAGATCTTATTTTTAACGTATGCATTTAAATCTATAAATTTCCCTATAAACATTACTGTCACTGCAGCTCACAAATTTTAACAAGTTTTCATTTTCATTTACTTCAAAAATTCAAAGAAATCTTCAGGTTTCTTCCTTGAACAATGTATTATGTATAAGTGTACTGTTTAATATCCTAATATATTTTCCAGTCGTCCATTATTGATTTCTACTTTACTGTGGTTGAGAACACACTTGTTTGATTCCTATTCTTTTAAATGTGTTAAGGTGTGTTTAATGGAACACAACATGGTATGTCTTGGTGAATGTTGTGTATTCTGCTGCTGTTGGAGGAAATAGTCTATAAACTTCAGTTATATACAGTTGACTGAGGATGCCGATTTCAATTTTGTCCTTACTGCTTTTCTGGCTACTGAATTGGTCCATTTCTGATAAAGGGGTGTTAACGTCTCCAACTATAATAGTGGGTTAATTATTTCTCCTTGAAGTTTATCAGTTTTTACTTTGGAATTCTGATACTTTGTTAGCAAAAGTACATTTAAGGATTGTTACATCTTCTTGGAGTATTGACCTCTTTATTACGTAATAGTCATCTCTGGTAACTTTCCTTGATGTAAAGTCGACTCTGTCTAAAATTAATATCACCACTTCCATTTTTCAAAATGAGTGTTGGCCGGGCACGGTGGCTCATGCCTGTAATCCCAGCACTTTAGAAGGGCAAGGCAGAATGATCACCTGAGGTCAGGAGTTCAAGACCAGCCTGGCCAACACGGTGAAATCCCATCTGTACAAAAATAGAAAAAATAAATAAATTACCCAGGCATGACGACAAATGCCTGTAATCCCAGCTACTCGGGAGGCTGAGGGAGAATCACTTGAACCTGGAAGGCAGAGGTTGCAGTGAGATATCGGGCCATTGCACACCAAAAAATTAGTGTTAACATTTATATCTTTTGCCATCCCTTTACTGTTGATCTATATGTATGTCTTTATATCTAAAGTGGATTTCTTATAGATAATATATAGTTCGGTGCATTTGGACTGACATTGAAAGTAATAATATACAGTTGAATTAACATCTACCATATTTGTTACTATTTTCTATTTGTTGCCCTTGTTCTTTGTTTTTGTCTTTCACTTTTTTTTCCTTGTGGTCTTTATTGAGCATATTCTATGATTTATTTTCTTTCCTTTCTTAGCATATCAGTTACTTTTTTTTTTTTTTTTTTTAAGTGGCTGCCTTGGAATTTGCAATATAAATTTACAAGTAACCCAAGTCCACTTTCAAATGACACTACACTGGTTTCTTGATAATGCAAGCACACTATAATAACAAAATAACCCTAATTCCTAATTGCTCTGTCCCATCCCTTGGGTATCACTGCTCTCATTCATTTCACTTATATTTAAGTGTGTGTATATGACATATACATAAGCATATAATACAGTATATTTACTGTCGCTATTATGAATGAACTGTTAAGTTAGATCTGTTAAGAAAAATGAAAGATTTTCTTCTACCTTCACTATTTCTTCTTTAATGCTTTTTCTTTTTCTATTTATTTTTTTAAACAGACAAGGTCTTTCTCTGTTGCCCAGGCTGGAGTGGAGCAGCATCATTATAGCTCACCGCAGCCTTGAACGGGATCCTGGGCTCAAGAAGTGACCCGTCTCAGCCTCTCAAAGTAGCTGGCACTATAGGTGTTGGCCACCACGTTTGGCTTTTTTTTAATGAGACAGAGTCTCACAACGTTGCCCAGGCTGGTCTCAACTAAGCGGCCTCCAGCTCTACTCCCATCTTTGCCTCCCAGAGTGTTAGGATGACAGCTGTGAGCCCTGTAAACAGACTGTGCTCTTCCTTTCTTTGTGCACAGCTGAGTTACTGACCTCTACTATTTTCTCTAGAGAACTTTGAACATTTTTTGCAAGGCAGGTCTACCGGCAACAAATTTTTCAATTTTTGTCGGAGAAGGTCTTTTCTTTTTCTTCACTTTTGAAAGATAATTTCACAGAGTATAGACTTCTAAGTTAACGGAATTTTTTTCCTCTCAATAGTTTAAATACTTCACTCCACTTCTTGCTTTCATGGTTTTTGAGGGGAAGTTGAAAATAATTCTTATCTTTGATCCTCCATAGGGAAGGAGATTACTCTGGTTTCTTTGCTTTTTAATCTTTGATTCACCATAGTTTCAATATTTTATGCCCAAATAGAGTTTATTTTTGTTTTGTTTTTGTCGTCATCGTTTTTACATTTATCCTTCTTGGTGTTTCTTGAGCTTCCTGGATCTATGGTTTGGTGTCTGGCATTAATCTGAGGAAATTCAGCTATTACTGTTACAAATATTTCTTCTGTTCCTCTTTCTTCCCCCTTGTATTACCGTTATGCATATTTTATGCCTCTGTGGAAGTCCCATAGTGCTTGGATACTCCGTTCTTTTTTGCTTTTCAGCTCTGGAGGTTGGAGTTGGGTATTTCCCTTTCTCCCAGGTCAGAAGGCTCTGATAAAATCCCACCAGGTTAGTCTCCACTTAACTAGCTTCTCAGGAAGGTGGACCTAGTGAAGAGTGCACTTGCATATTGAAAAATGATTCCTATTCTCTTTCCCCTGTAGTAAGTATGAGGGGATTTTTCTCTGATGTTTACTTCGAGAACCTGATTGAGCTTCTGATGATACAACTCACAAAAGCATGAGACCCATATGCACAGGCCTCCTGGAGGTTTTAACTCTCAGACGTGGCCACAGCTCACTGCAGCAATTTGTCAATTCCAGTTCAGGGTTTCCAATCCCAGCGTGGGTTCCTTGGAGCATTGTGCTCCAGTGTATGGTGATTCATCTGCTTTACCTGTCCAGCCAATCTGGGGACAGTGGCTTGCCGGTGACCTCACGTCTCTTGCAGGTTTAAGAAGAGCTGCTGATTTTTCAGTTTGCTCAGCTTTTTACCTGTGAGGAGGGAGTGACAATTCTCAAGATTATCGTGTACAGAACCTGAAATTCCCCAACTCCATTATAGTGAAAAGTGTCTTCCCTTCCTCTGGCTCAAGAATTAAAATATTTTCATTCTCTGACACGTTGTACTCTGATTCCCTAAATATTTATAATTGTAGATTTAAAAACTCAGTTTTCTGCTGTATCAGACATGTAGACTGGCACTTTCCAACAGAATTATGAGAGTCCTGTTATAGAACTTGAAACCTTCCTTGTAGCCTCATAACCTTCCTTGTAGCCTCATATAAATATATAAACAGGTATAATTAATTTTACTGGTATATTTTTAACTCAAAATGCTCATACTATACTTGCAATAAGAAATACAAATAGGCCGGATGCGGTGGCTCAAGTCTGTAATCCCAGCACTTTGGGAGGCCGAGGCGGGTGGATCACGAGATCGGGAGATCGAGACCATCCTGGCTAACACGGTGAAACCCCGTGCCTACTAAAAATACAAAAAATTAGCCAGGCGTGGCAGCGGGCAGCAACTTGGGAGGCTGAGGCAGGAGAATGGCATGAACCCGGGAAGCGGAGATTGCAGTGAGCCGAGATCACGCCACTGCACTCTAGCCTGGGCAACAGAGCTAGACTCCATCTCAAATTAAAAAAAAAAACAAATACAATATTTTCTATTTTTTATATTAACTGGCATGTCTTTCACGCAGCAAATCCAGTTCAGACCAGGCACACGTCATGTGCTCAGCCGCCGCATGTGGTGAGTGACAGAGACCATCCTGCATGTGTGTGCACTTTTTACTGCCTTTTTCTTGACCACAGATTCTACCCCCCGTTTCTCTGTGTATGCGGTGATTATTTGCTGACTATTACACATTGTGGGTAACTTGTTGAGCACACTCAGGATCCCTAACCTCCCTCTGAAGCTTTCCAGCTCTTGTTTTAGCAGTTAGCACAGGCACGGCTGGGTCATCGTGACATGGGCAGGCTTGGTTGGATTCGTTGTTGGTGTGAATCTGTGGAGAGCTCCCATCCTGCACCCACTTGGGTCTCCCCCTCCTGGACGTGGTAAGATGGCCATGCTCCGCCCACACCTGAGCTCTCTCTGATCTCCCCCTCCCGGACATGGTAGGACGGCCATGCTCCGCCACACCTGAGCTCTCTCTGATCTCCCCCTCCCGGACATGGTAGGATGGCCATGCTCCGCCACACCTGAGCTCTCTCTGATCTCCCCCTCCTGGACGTGGTAGGGTGGCCATGCTCCGCCACACCTGAGCTCTCTCCGAGCTCCGCCTTCTGGATGTGGTAGGATGGCCATACTCCGCCCACACCTGAACTCTCGGCACCACGGTCTGCAGGTGTTCTCCAGAGGGCAAGTGTACTGTGGGTGCATCTCATTCATTCTCCTGCCCTCGCCCTCAGGTTCTGGCTGGTACAGCTGTGGTCACAGACTAAAAACAGCCACCTCATTCGTTTTGTGCAGTTTTACAGTTGTTTAGGGCAGATGGGTGATTTGGGTCCCTGTTCTCTCATCATGGCTAGAAGTAGTTTTGGCAAATTATTCTTTTATCTTTACATTCGGAAACTAAAGGAAAGTTTCACCCATAGAATACTAGCGTTGCGACAATCCTAATGAGAGTTTCTCCAGAAACTAGGATCCAGGTCAGCAGCCAGCCATTTCATAGAAGATAAACTTCAAGAACATTCTCTGAAGGGCAATGAAACTGAGTAAGATCTAACCACTGTTACCAACAACCAAGAAAAATAGGTAAGAAAATGCAGCTAAGATTTGGATCAAGTAAGTACGGTAATAAACATGCAAACTATCGCTAAGCACAAATAGGCTGGGAGTAAAAAATTTTTATGATATTGACATTTACGATTTTACAAAACTGCCCCATATGATATATCAAGAGGACTCCTGATGAAAATTTACAAGGGATGCTTTATGGCTGATATAAAACTGTTGGTCAAATCCAAATATTTCACAAAAATAACATTTCAAATAATATTCTTTTATATTTTGCAGACATCTGTACAAGGAGGTTATTCATCACACATGACCCAGTAACATTTGTCAGCGGTTGGATTCAATACGAGAAATAAGCAAATAACCGTAACCGCACTGTTTCTTCCATTTCAAAGTCTTTTCTCCTATACAAAGTGGTCAAGAAAAATGCCCGTTGCCTTACATACTGGTTAGTGCCAAAAATTTGGTTTAAAATATTTCAACCCTTGAAATATTTTACGTCCATGTTGTTAGTTACACAAAGAACACATACAAATACAATTATTTTGCCATAAGTTTTGGCAAATTATAACCATTAACTAAACAAACAGGAGTAAGCATGTTATTTTTGAGATAGGGTCTTGCTCTGTTGCCCAGGCTGGAGTGCAGTGGCACGATCATGGCTCACTGCACCCTGATCCTCCCACTCCAGCCTCCCGAGCAGCTGGGACCACAGGCACACACCACCATTCCTGGCTGATTTCTGTATGTTTTGCAGGGATGGGCTTTGGAATGTTGCCCAGGCTAGTCTCAAATGCTGGGAACTCAAGCAATCTGCCTGCCTTGGCTTCCCAAACTGCTGAGGTTAGAGGCATGAGCCACCATGCCTGGCCTAATCATTTTTAAAGAGTCTGCATTTATTATCGTTATTTTTTTCTAATTGAGATGGGGGTCTTGCTCTGTTGCCCCGGCTGGAGTGCAGTGGTGCCATCTCAGCTGACAGCAACCTCTGCCTCCCGGGCTCAAGTGATTCTCCCACCTCAGCCTCCCAAGTAGCTGGGACTACAGGTGCACACCACCAGGCTCAGCTAATTTTTTGTACTTTTGGTGAAGACAAGATGTACAAAAGGCATTTCTGTACATTTTGCCATGTTGTCCAGGCTGACCTTGAACCCTTGGGCTCAAGCCATACACCTGCCCTGGGTTCCCAAATTACTGGAGTTATAGGCATGAGCTATCGTGCCCAGTCCTTCATTATGTGCTGTGGCTTAATATTAAAATAAGGAAAGGGAGGAGCCCAAGGGAGCACGTTGGCAGAAAGGGCTCCCTTGTCAACAACTTGCTAGCACGGCATTCACTCCCTTGCCTGGCTGGCACTGCGTTCTTTAGATGAAGAACACGTTATGTGTCAATGAGAAACAGAAACAACATAGGAACACCCTGTCTCTACAAACACTTAAAAATTAGCTGGGTGTGGTGGCGAGCACCTGTGGTCCCAGCTGCTTGAGGTTGAAGTGGGAGGACCGCGTGAGCCCAGGTGGTCACAGCTGCAGTGAGCCAAGAGCTGCCATCATGATGCTGAATTCCAACCTTGGTGACAGAGCAAGACCTTGTCTCAAAACAAAAAGCAACGAAAACCCAAAATGATGCACTCTAAGTTCTGTCCTTTAAATTCCAGTACCTTCATTTGTAAAGGTATGTAAAGGTGAAACTCAGGAGCTGCCTGTAGTAATGTGGACGTACGCTTGACCTCAGCTCTGATCTGAAGCACGTCCTTCTGTCTCACTGCTTGCCAAGACTAAGCTAAATTTCAGAAGTAAAAATACTCCCGAAAATGTTGTACATTTTCAACTATTCGTATTGTACCTTAAGTTTCTTTGGTATTGGAGCAAAAATACTGGGTCATTTAAAGTGATATGTAGCTTCAACGTGGGATGTAAGGTGATTCAGGTCCTTTGAGAAGACAAGCTTGCAACAACGGCATGAATAATGTTGGAATCACAATCACAGAAACTAAACACCAAATAGCATAGGTTCAATCCGTGTCTCTAACAAGTATCTGGATAACTAAACTTTCTGCTTTACTTGGGTGTGAAGATCATGAAATGTAGTTTATAATTATTTGGGCAGAGAAAATAGAGAATTGGGGTAGTTACGTAAAATTCAAGATTAAAGAAAAGCAGTATTATATAGCAGAAATATAAATTGGCTATTACCTTCAGTAATTTAGATCAGGGGTTGGCAGGTCCCTGCACCAAATCTGGTCCGTTGTTCTTGTAAATAAAGTTTTATTGGTACACAGTCATACGCACTTGCTGTCACCCATGGCTGAGGGCAGAGTTGAGTGGTTGTGAGAGACCTTATGGCCTGCAGGAACTAAAATACTAGCTGGCACCTTGCAGGCAAAGTTTATGACCTGATTCGGGTAGCTGCCTAAACTGTCCAATTCGCTTGTTCTAAAACAATCCAACAATGTAGCACACTTATCTGAAGATTTGAGAATATGCATGCACCAGCCTAATCAGAAGAAAAGTCCAATTCCACCCATGGGGTTACAAACTCTTCCCTTTTCCCTACAAGGAATTAAATGAATAAAACTGTGTGAGATTTTACTGGTATGTATCATATGTATCAATCTTGATGAAAAGTTAAAAATGTGTATTTATACAGATACATAGTGTTACTTTTCATGCACTGTTTTCGGACTTCTGGTTCACAAAATCTGCATTTCTGCACCATGATTTTGAAGGCAAAAACCCAACTTCTGGGCTAGCGGTCAATTCTGAGGCACCAAGCATGTTCAGGAGGCAGCGTCGGGGAGCGTGTCCCTTACCTGGAGGGGTGTAGGCGTCCATGGAGGTCTACACGACCAGGGACCTGCGTTTGGAAGGCATAGGCACCGCCATCTTCTGCTCTTTGTGTCTGGCCAGAGCCGCCTGGACAGCTTCCGTGTGGACGTCTGAAATGGAGAGAGCTCAGTCACTCAGTTCTCAGCTTAGGTCCCAGAGGCCAAGCTGCACCCTCCTCTCTGTCCCCGCAGCACGGTTCATCCACCTTCTGAAACTCACCAACAGATGGGTGGGTGAGGAAAGAAAATCAGTGTTTACAGTTCCATAAAGACATTAAAATTTATTCACAGACTTTTAATTATTCATTTTATTACTGTAGAATCCATATCCGCAAGCAAACACTGGGTGTAAACTGCACTGAGATTTTTCTTTTTAGGGTGAATGCACCTTGATCTTTCTTTGGAGATTCTTTGTAGGTCACACGTTTGAGCCTCCAAATCCTTTCACTGTACCGTTGAGAGGCGTGTGCACGCCTCGCACCCCAACTCACACAGCCACGGTCGCAGCTCAGCTCAACACCGGCCATGGGCCAGGACTGTGTTGGCTATGGATATGGTTTGGCTGTGTCCCCACCCAAATCTCAACTTGAATTCTACATCCCAGAATCCCCATGTGTCGTGGGAGGGACTTAGGGAGAGATAACTGAATCACTGGGTCCCGTCTTTCCTGTGCTATTCTCGTGATAGTGAATAAGTCTCATGAGATCTGATGGCTTATCGGGGTTTCCGCTTTTGCTTCTACCTCGTTTTCTCTTGCTGCTGACATGTAAGAAGTGCTTTTCGCCTCCCACCATGATTCTGAGGCCTCCCCAGCCATGCGGAACCGCAACGCCAACTAAATCTTTTTCTTCCCAGTTTCGGGTATGTCTTTATCAGCAGCATGGAAATGGACTAAAACAACCATTAAGACATTTTGTGGCTATTAACCCATTACATTAATTCCACACATTCACTGAATGCCTTCTCTGTAAGTCCCTACGGGTTGGGGTCGCAGTGGTGATAAGGCAGACAGTCTCATGGCATCTCACGCAGGCCACTTCTTAAGGGATGAGACAAGTGATAGATGGGCTAGAGAATTAAAGCAGAGACAGAGGCAGCAGCAACTCCAAACTGTGAAGCCAGGGAAGAACCCTCTTAACACAGAATTAGAACAACAGGAATGAAACATACCGGCTGTCAAGACGAGAATCTTCGAGACACAGGCAAAAATCCGCTCAAAGGCCCTAAACTGTCAGTGAGAACGGTGTTAGCAGAATAAAACCACCACCACCAAAAATGGCCAGCGTGAGTGAAGACGAGTTGGGGCAGTTTTCTCTGAAGCTGCGAGAATGATCCCACTGAAAGAGAATCACACGTGGCTTTCTGGCTTAAAACCCCCAAGCTGCCACCTGAGACAGGACCCAGACCCTCAGCATCACGCCCACAAGCAGCTCATCACACTGCTTGGTCTTGTCAGCCTTTGTGCACACTTCTCTCCCTAACTAGATAAAGAGCCTGGTCATCTGGCCACTATTTCTAATTCCCAGGTCAAAAACCACTATGTGACTGACTTGGCTCATGGCCGAAAACTGAAGGGATCAATGAGGTGACAGTCCACTCACTTCCACAAATCGCTTTTTGTTTTGCATATTCTCCGTTTTAAACTTTTTGGATGTAATTTCAAACACACAGAAAATCTGCAAGACCAGCGTAGTGAATTCCCACATAACTTACCAGGCTCAACTTAGGCCCAACTGCTCCTATCTTACATCACTGCTTTCCCCCCTCCCCCATGAATTTTCTAAGTCAAATGAAAATAAATATCAGATACTATATCCTTCCATACCTAAATGTTTCAATGTATTTCCTAAACACAAGGATATGCTCTCACATTCACTTTCCTCAAGATCCGGAAATTTAACTGTCATATACAAAGTTCACTTTCAAATGCTGTCAACTGTCTCCATAATTTTCTTACTTTGTCTTCTTCTACGATCCAAACCAGGATGATGAATTGATTTGTCATGTGATTTTTACCCGTCCAGCATCCAAGTTTCTCAGGTTTTGTGTTTCCTGAAATTGGAAATGTTAAAGAATACAGGTCAGTTATTTCACAGCTTGTCCTTTATTTTGGTATCTTCCGGACTAGACTCAGGAGTATGCATTTTAGCCGGGACACCGCAGAAGTCTGTCCTGTGTGACAATGTTAACATCGGCAACTCAGTGAAGGTGGTGCTTAAGTGCCTCCAAAGCAAAGATGCTACTTCTCGCGTTGAAATTAAGATTTGGGAGGAGACACCCTGACACTATGTGCATATTCTGTTTTCCATGAATTCTCCACTACTAGTTTTAGCATCCACTGATTTCCTGTCATTCCTTCTAAATCATTAGATCTTCCATATTCACTGAAAAATAATTTTATCTTTCAGCATTCATTTACATATGTCCATATATACTCACGGAGTCTGGCTTCGTGGGTTATGATTCATAGTTACAATGGTTTGTTCTGTTGCTCAACTGGTCCCAGATTTGACACCGGATTCCCCAGCCCTTAGACCAGGGCTCCTTCTAGTGAAGAACAGAGTTTGGAAGCTAAGAGTGGGCACCGGGTGCTGCTGGGCATTGCCGGCAAGTAGAACACACACACGCATGTACACGCATGTGCACCCACACCCATCCACAGGCACTTCTATCCCTGTCTACATCTGTCAGGAGCCACCAGCTGATACTTGTACCTCCTGCTGCAACCTAATCCCACGTGATCCATTCCAGGCTTTGGCCTTTTCTTATTTCTACCTCTTACCAAGAAAGAAACCTGGCACCTGCAGCACTCAATATATTCACTGATTTATTAAGCTTATTTGCTTAAGCCTGGAGATACAGAAATGCTTTCAGAATTGCTATCTAATACCACGGTGAAAAATCTATCGAGTTCAGTGCTCATTTGTAATTATTTTTTCATTGTTTTTTTGGAAGGTAGGGAGTACAAAGTATACACAGTGAAATGTTCAGATCTTGAGTACACTTGGCACATTTCGATAAATGGAAATCTATTACCCTAATCAAATCTTTTGCATCAAAGTTCCCACAAGTCCCCTCCCAGTCAATCCCAGCCCTCAAGAGACAGCCACTGTTCATTCTCGAGGAGTGTTCTTGGCGCTCTTCCGTCACCCGAGACTCGCATAGATTCTCCATTGTCACATGGACTCCACGGCGTGGTGTTCACTCTCTGCTCAGTTCAAGGCTCCTGGAACTCATCCCCGTTGTCTGTTTTGGTTTCAGCATTTTGTACGTTTTTCCTGCTGGGAACTAGGACAATGTATGAATATATCAGAATTTGCTCATGTTTCTCCAGATGAGAGAGATTTATGTTGTTTCCAGTTCTTGGCTATGACAATTTACTCTGGAGATAATGTGCATTCTTTTACAAGGACACACATTTTCTGCTCTCCTTGGTGAACGTCTACAGCATACCTGCTGGGCCATATGGTAAGTGTACACATTTTAAAGAAACTGCCACATTTGCTGAAGTGGCTGTGCCATTTTAAGTCTCCATCAGTCTGAGATCCAGTCTGTCATATCTTCACCAGCACCTGCTACTGTCCTCCCTTCTCCACTCTTGTGAAGGGGAACCTCGCGGGTTTAAGTTGTACTTACCCAATGACTCCCTGGTGAGCACCTCTCATGGGCCACTGGGCATCTGTATACATCTGTTGCGAAGAGTCCATCTTGCATGCTTGCAAAATTCACACCATTTCTGGTTGTTTGTACATTTCCTAAAATGTTCTAAATAAGGCCCTGTGTCTTCTGTACATCAAGCATCTCCCCCTGCTTCCAAGTCTTTATGCCTTTTAGTTCTCCTAACTAACTTCACGGACGAGGGCCCCAGTGTGCACCATGCGAACCTGAAGCACGGAGAATGGCCATGCTCCCGACACCCCTGACTGTGGGCAGAGCTCCCCGGCTGCCACCACCGAGGAGGGGGGTCAGCTCTTGTTTTTCAGGAGTGGCCTTTATCAAATGGAGAAAGTTCCCTTCTGTTCCTGATGTGATAGGAAATTCGTATAAGGACTATTAAATTTCAACAGATGTTTTCCAGTGTCTACCGGGAGGATAAAATGGGTTTTCTGCTTTATTTTTTGTTAATGTGGTGAATTACATTGATTTTTGAATGATGAGCCAAATGTGCAATGCAAAACTACAGATCATGAGAACAAACTCTAAGTGTTCATGGTATTCTTATCCCTTTTACATATTTCTGGGTTTGATTTAGTAAGAATTTGTTCAAAGCTTTGGCATCTGTATGTCAACAAGAGTGAAAGGCGTGAGATTTTGCCTCACATGCAAACTAACAAAGGGGGCCAGCACCACCCCAATGCACTGAAAGAGCCAGGACATTTCCAGGCCAGAAACAAAGGGCTTGTCACACACAGTGGGGCAGCAGGACCCACTCACCCCTGTCGATATTCAGGATCACACAGTGGGGCAGCAGGACCCACTCGCCCCGGTCAATACTCAGCAACGTCCTGTATCCCTGTACAACGACAAGATGTTATTTAGGCAAAACAAAATTAACGATCATGTAAAGAACTGCTTACATTTTTCTCTTCTGAGAAAATTTGTTTTTAGCAACCATGGCTCTCAAGGCACTCACTTGCACATTATACATAATACTGCTTGTGGCCAAAGTCATGGTACCTTCCTATTCTTATTTACCAAGAGTTCTGAAAGGTGAGTATTTTAAAGAGAAAAGAGGTATGTGGCTTACCCCAGGCTAAGGAGTGAGTTAGCTGGACAATTCTTGTGAAATATGTGCTTTTTCTAATTAGAAAATCTGAGAACAAGGTATCAGTGTGAGTCTGTTATCTCCATGAAGGAGTGAAATGGATGCTGGGAAATTGAAGGAGCTTCAGAACGGGAATCTCACAACCTCAAATGGGGAGACCAGCAATTGGGAAAGCAGTCACTCTGATTCATGGAGTTTTCGGAGATTCACGTCCACTCCGTCCTGCATTTGAGCGACTTTTCTTCTTGTGATGTGGACCCGATAGAAGAGAGGTCCCACGTAGACATTCGGCATTTGTGAGGGTCTGGCACCGTGACTCACTTCTACAGATTTAACATGTTTGTGTATAAATTACAATGGCTCAACTCTATAAAAACTGATAGCAGTTATGGATCAATTCCCTCATTTCTCACTTGGGCCACACTTCCTCTTTCTGCAAGAACATATCGCTTGGCTAGAAGACACGATGTTGACATTGAAAGGAAAAAGGACCTTGTATAAAAATGATGTAGAGAATTCTTCTCAAAGGCCACTGGGACACACACTGTGTTGGTGACCAGCTGTCTACCGGCATGGCAGCGAGAGAGACAGAGCTGCACGCGTGAGCAGTCACAGCTCCCGTGACCCACACCAAGACCCCCAGGGTGATGAAAGGCCAACCAGCAGCCTTGGAACGTACACTTCCTTCCCGAAATAGCTTCCCGAGAAACAACAAACAGTGATAATTGCAGGCATTTCTATGACTGGGAAGCAAGAAACCCTCCCAGTCCTGTTCCTTCTACACCACATCCAGAACAGGCGTACACCCGGTGTAGAAAGCTCCCAAGGCCTGAACAGATCATTCGATTCTAATTCAGACTGACCTAATCTCTGCAGTGCAGTCCTACAAACAGACTTTCCAAAAGTTACCAAACCACTACCTCAAACCTCATGCTTTCTCTGCTTCGAAAGAGGACATGCGGCTCGGTTTATACGGCCACCAGCACACACACAGGGTATTATCTTATTGCCCTTCAGTGCCAAGAAGAATCCTGTGGTCTCTCACAGTAAAAACAAAACCACATCCACCACAACCCAGCTTTTCAAGTTGCAGGGAGTTTTACAGCCTCTTTCTATGTCGTCTTCCTTTTTGCCCCAAACTGGATATTCTTTTTACTTTCTCCTTATTTCCTGAATATAATTTGATCAATATAATCAAAGTGCTTGTGTTAGAAGCGACTTTACTTAAAAAGAATTCAAAGAACTACATCAAAATATTAAGAGTAGCCATTTCAGGGTGACAAGAGAACAATATATTGTTTTTGTTCATTATTTCCAACATTTGCGAAGTTTTTTGCCTTGAGTGTAGTCACTTTTGCAATCAGAGGTTACAGTGCTTGATGGAATGAGGCCATGAAGCGCACACACCACCGAGTTTCTAACACAGAGCAATCTGTGAGGAAGGATGGAGACACAGGAAAGGTTCATTTTAAAGCAATGCAGGTGTTTTCTTTATAAAGGCAAAAGACATTTTTTAAAGTGTTTGCATCATACACAAGTCTGCTAAATTTGGTCAAAAAACAGAGAAAACAGTAACAGAAGAACACTTTAGCCCACAAGGAGACCAGCACACCCAGCTCGAGACCACTCCAGATGAGGCGTGGAGAGTGGTTTCCTCACAGCTGACCCACAGGATCGGGTAACACAAGCAGAAGGGAAACATGGGGACCACAGAGACGTCAGACTGTGGACTTCATAGCAAGAGACAGCAACACAAACTAGCGGAGTAATTAAAAACTATGGTAAAAAGAGGTCCACATTCTATTTTAACCTGAAATCAGTGGCACGGGGACCACACCACCCTGCAGTTGCCTCCTCCCTCCCCCCCACACAGCAGCCTCCTGGGACAACATCCTACTTCCAACTTGCAGTTGCCTCCCGTCCCACCCCCCCACAGTGGCCCCCTACAACATCATCCTACTTCCACCCTGCAGCTGCCTCCCATCCCCAACACACAGCAGCCTCCTGGGACAACCTCCTACTTGCTGCCCACAGCCTGGAGCCCCCAAAGCATGGAGGGGCTTAGCGAGCCACACAACATTCCCCCTTCACACCTGGGAAGTCAGCCCCTCACTGAAGTGGGTCCTGCGCCCACCAGCTGTGCACGATCAGAGGTGTGAGGTTACGGACCTGGTCACCAACTGTGCAGAGAGGCGTGAGGTCATGGACCTAGTCGCCCGTTGTGCACGATCAGAGGTGTGCAAGGTTCCAGACCTGGTCACCTGCTATGCACAATCAGAGGTGTGAGGTGATGGACCCGGTCACCCGCTGGGTATGAATAGAGGTGTGGGTGGTTAGTGACCTGGTCACCAGCTCTGCACAATCAGAGCCATGCGAAGTTACAGACCTGGTCACCAGCTGCACCCAATCAGAAGCTTTTGAGGTTAGGGACCTGGTCACCTGCTGTGCACAGAAGTGTGAGGTTATGGACCTCGTCACCCGCTGTGCATGATCAGAGGTGGGCCAGGTTAGGGACCATGTGCGTGGTGATGGACCTGATCAGCAGCCAAGACACCTGACGTTTCCAGTGTCATCCCGGCTTCTTTCAAAACTGGAAAAGTCTTCAGATATTTCCCAAAAGCTTGTCCATCTTTGAAAACGATATGCGTGTGCACAGGTGATACCGATGACTGAAGATTGAAGTTGAGAGCATTCCAGCCACATGCCCATGTCCCATCCCATCTGCGAAAACTTGAACACAAACATCGCCCTCTCTGAAGCTCCCTGAACCCTGTGGCAGGCCTGAGACTCAGGTCCAGTGTCCTGTCAGTTACACTGAACAAAATGTAATTCAACACTGGCCATGGGCCCTGTGCTTTAAAAACCACATATAAATCTCCCAAAGAACTACAATCTATGAAAGCTTTCATGGCTAGTATTTTAGGAAGACTGATCAGTCTTGACCTAAATCAAAGCCGACACTGCCCAAATTCACTCTAACCCCAGCTTCGTGCACAGGCAGCCATCGCCTGGCCGTCAGGGTGACCAGCAGCCTGGGCACAGACAGGACCAGCGCCGGTCCCTCCCTGCACCTTAAGGGGGCTTCTGAGCTGCTGTCCATGATCAGTGATGGTGACGCCCAGAGCAGCTTTCCGGGAAAGCAGTAAACCTTTCAGGTCCTCACCTCACGAGGATGGCCATGTATAAATCAACCGCCTTTGTTACTGCCCTGCCATTCTCAAAGAGGGGATGGGTTAAACTTCTTTATCCACATGCCCAACACAAGGCACACCTGCTCCAGCACGAGGCTCATCTACTTAATCCCGGGAAACTCACACAACCCACAATCAGAGGCCGCACACAATCAGAGGCCGCGCACAATCCGAGACTGAGCACAATCAGAGACCACATACAATCAGAGACCACACACAATCAGAGACCACACACAATCAGAGACCACACACAGAGACCCACACAATCAGAGGCCACAAAGAGGCCAGAGGCCACAATCAGAGACTATACACAATCACAGGATGTGCACAATCAGAGGCCATGCACAGTCTCTGCAACCTCATCAGAAACTGTTTCTGACCATTCACCTGAGGCCACCAAGTTTAAATGAGAGGCCCAGGTTTTAAAAGACAGCAGGAGTTCTCTGAAGGCAAACTCCGTGCATTCCACCATCAGCACCATTTGTGCCTGTCACGGTCAGGAAGAACCACAACCACGTCTCGGTGCCCTTGCAGTGCAGGGCGCTGCGTTTCTCCCCCTTTCCAAACCCGCGGCGGCTCCTGGCGACCCAGCGCCTCTGCTCAGCCACACGCCCCCAAGGCCTTCCTCCCTCACCCCACAGGGGAGCTCCCGCAGCCGGGCTATCTGGCTCATCACTCCGATTTAGTCACTTACACCCTCATTCCAGGCTGAAAATCTCTTCTGAAAATATCCAAATCTTACCCACGTCAGGCTCCATCTTTTCCCCAGAGCTCCTCATCCCCTCCAGAGCAGCAGCCCTGGTGCCCGTGCAGCCGGGGCCTGTGGGCAGATCCGTGGGCTCAGAATGCCCAGCCCCTCAGCCCCTCTGTGTGTCCCCTTACTCCCTGCTCCCTGGCGTTAATGCCCTCCGTCTTCGATTTCCTGATAGGCAAAAGGGGGTTAATTCTAAGAGTGCTAACCGAACTGGATCACTTAACACCATGTCGGGCCCAGAATACCCCTTGATCAATGACAGGTATTGCTGCGCTGTTACCATTGCGCTGGGTCCAGGTTTCCTGTGAGCCCTTTAGGCTCTTTGCCGTAAAGGCCACTCAATGGTCCTGTCCAAGCCTGTCTGTGGCAGATGGACAGGTGAGTGGCCGATGCACACGTGTGATGCTGAATGGGATCGTGCAAAGCTGGCCCCGCGTATTGTGGTCAACGTAAGAAAAAAGTCGCCCATGCTTGCTTGCTGCTGCCCTGCGGTGTCCAGAAGGAGCCGCTTAAAGGCAACTGCGCCGCACCTACCTTCTTGGAAGGAGACGGCAAGACCAGATTGGCTGGAGCTGGGAAGTTGTGCCCTACAGATCAGGGCTGCGTAACCCAGGGAAGGCATCACTCGAAACACGTGCTGGAGGGCAGCCAATCCGACCCGACCGTCCACCTCCAGGGTCAGCCATGGGGCTCCACTTGATGTGTCATCCTGATCACCCCTCACAGAGCAAATGAGCCTTTGACTTCAGCCTGTCCTAGGTACAACACCGACTCCCACCTCCCACGTCCTGAACCAGCCTGTTCCGGGGATTGCTGTGGAGGTAGAGGAGCAGGCCCAAGACATCTAGTGGCATTTCCTGGCAAGGACACTCACCATGCTCGACCATAAAACTCGGGTCAACTGGTTTTCGGAGGGACTGTAATTTACTTGTGGCACGCATGGATACTGATTGACCCAGGGAGGGGCACGGAGGAGGCTGAAGGAAAACCCATGGTGACTGCGCCAGGCATTCTCGCACACACTGACATCTTCAGACTAGGGCGGCGTCCTAGTCTTACAATCAAACCGAAAGCCCAGAGAAACTAGGGACCTTGTCCAAGACCAGCAACAGGTATGTGGGCAGCTGGGATTCAACTAAGTCCTTTCCTGGATCCATCCACGCTGCTCCCTGCCCCCACTCCCACCACCCCGCCATGGCCCCCGATAGACACAGCAGGTCTGAACATCAGGCACCCCGCACGCAGAGTACGGAGCAGAGCCGGCTTCCACAGTGGGATCTCACACACGTCCCACTCCCCTTCTTGCCGAATGCCTCGGGACTCTGTGCGGTCAAGTCTGCAGATGTGGCCTCACTCTGCGCTAGGAGATCTGGGTGGCCGGCAGCGTTTTGCAGAGTGCTCCTCCAGACGGGGCTCGTCGGCTGATCCATGAGACACAGGACACCTGAGAGAAAGGCCGACAAACCCCACAAAGTCGCTCCCAACATGGAGAGGAGAGGACCACAGCGGGGCTCTCGCAGTCCACGCTTTGGACAGGTCTTGCTGCAAACTGTGGTGCTCGTCAGGCGCGAGGAAGTTTCCCAGGGCAGGAGCTCTAAGTGACACAGCAAAAGCGACACAGGCGATGCAGCAGGATGTACTTCAGCTCAGGGCTCAGGAACCACGGGGTGCAGCGTGGCCTACAGCAAACCAGACACATCAGAAGCCAATGTCCCACCTTTTACATTCAGTGACATTGAACGGAGGGAGTTATCTGTAGCAATCATCTTCCTGGGGGACCCGTACAGCACGCATGACCACCGACACTGACCACGAGTCCTTCCTAGGTCCTGGGGGCTACCCCACTTTACACGCACGGTTCCATGCACAAATCTACGCGTGGCAGTTGTTAGCCCCAGCTTAGAGATGAGGAAAACGCTGCTGGAAAAGCTAAGTGAGAAAATCAGACTTCAGCACACCTGCCATCTCCAAGACCACTACTGCTCTATGTGCTAGGGTCTCAAGGGTTGGGTGTGTGGCATTTTAAGTGACTAATTGTAGGTGGTTTTCTTCTCTCCTACACCTGTTTAGCCTGAACGTGCACGTACATGCTCTGCTGCAGGTGCACTGCCCTATGTAGACCAGCAATGCTCTTTCCTGCCTCGGGTTCTCGTCACTGCCTTCCGGAAAATCTCACCTGCTTTACAGCCAAGCCAGGTAGGCCTGGTCAGCCGCACAGTGAAACTCCTGCAGTGTCAGAGCTAAGTGCTGGCTGAGACTTTAACAGCGAAGACAGTGGAGTAATGGGGATAAACTGAGCAAAACTGTATTGTAACGCAGATGAACGTCTAGAAGCAAAAGAAACTGACACCCCTGAGAGCAGGCGACTGTCTCTTACTATGATGTTAATAGCAGCTTGCTGTTTCCAGTGTCTCCGTGTGCCAGGGTTTCCAGTCAGCGTTTGTGTTTATCTGCTCTTGGGCTACCTGATCAAACCTCTGCAGAGATCAGGGATATCTAAATTGACCCAGTATCTGCAGGCTGGCTGCTCAGAGGCCGTGGTGTGGAACGGCCAGGACATCGCTTAGTCATACGGGGCACAAGCACGTCCCTTGCCACTCCTGTCTTTCTGTTTCATCAAACCCTCTTTTCTCCTGAATATTGACCATAGCAAAGTCATTAGCCTTCGAGATGCATTTGAAACATCAACTTGCTTTGTTCAAGAGGTTTAAGCCACACTTAAGTCTTTCTTGCCATGCTCAACACACACAGCCGGCCATTTCTGAAGTCAGTGTTTCTGGAACAAAAGCCTTGGCCTGCCCCAGTGAACATTCACACTGAGCACACTGTCGCAAGGCTGCTTGGCCAACCAGCAGGGGGCAGGAGAGAGCTGCAGGGGCCACGTGGGGTCCCTGCAAAGGCGCCTCACTCCCTCAGTCAAGCGCGGTGCCTCCTGCCAATCCAGCGGCTTCCTCCAAGGGGAAGAGGCCTCTTCAGCTGCTACTGCACTGATTTCAGACGGCTCAGCCAATGGGGCAACAGATTCAACAGAGTTCTATGTTGTTTAAGGAAAACTTCTGTTACCAGGCAACCTTAGTACCATATTCAACGTAAAATAACCAACAACATTGTTTCCAAAACAACATGCTACTAGTGCCTTATCCTTCAATGCTGCTTAAACACGGAAAAGTATGAGGAAAAAAGAGCATGGCACTTACTTCTTAAAAAATAACACCTCTTCCAGGTTCATTTTACCCCTATCATAAAGACTTAGAACTGTGGATTCCCTACAGGAATGTGGAGTGGGGTTGGATCCCCACACTGACCCAGACTCACCCCAGGTCAGTCATCCCCCCACCACGGGGTTCACACCTCTCCAGGCCCTGTCACCTCATCAAGGAAAGGTGGCGTCTCTGAGCTCTCTTCGCAGGAAGCACCCGAACGGGAGCTAGAGACACAGACACACCCACAACTACTTTGAAATCCTAAACATATTTAAGGACTTCATTATTAGTTTTTTAAAACTGTAAGAACAAAGTGACCCTGGTTTTAACCTCTCTGCCACAATAACACCGTGTACATCTGTCTTTTGCTATTTGTTCCTTCTCCAGCAGCTGCTGCCTGGCTGGCCGACCGCAGAAGAACAGCCTCTGGTACTCCCGGGAAGCCCTCGGTAAAAGCGTGAACACCACGATCACGTCTCAGGACGCCGCACATGTTAGGGTCGCCCACAGACCGCCATTCCCAGTGCCTAGAAGGCACTGAACGGGCCTCCTGCTCTTTGTAAATGTCAACTTTCCTAAGCTAAGTTGTGTTGAAAATTTTTAACTGCAGTCCACACGTACTTCTTTGTGTCTTGTTTTTATCCTAGAGGAATACTTTTATGGAAAATTAAGCTTGCAAGGTTGAAGGATTTTCTGAAAGTCGACTCCTAATCCTGGAAGAAAAAAAAAATGGGCCAAATGTGGTGCTCACGCCTGTAATCCCAGCAGTTTCGGAGGTTGAGGCCAGGAGATTGCTTGAGCCCAGGAGCTCGAGACCAGCCTGGAAAACATGGCAAAATCCTGTCTCTACTAAAAATACCAATAATAATAATAATAAAGCTGGGCATGGTGACGTGTGTCTAGTCACAGCAACTCAGGAAGCTGAGGTGGGACGATCACCTGAGCCCAGGAGGTGAAGGCTGCAGTCAGCCCAGATTTGCATCACTTCACTCCAGCTTGGGCGACAGAGTGAGACACCGTCTCGAAAAAACGAAAAGCAAAAACAACTGTATAAATCATTATAGAAGGGAGCTGGCCAGGCGCAGTGGCTCACGCCTGTAATCGCAGCAATTTGGGAGGTCGAGGTGGGCAGATCACCTGAGGTCAGGAGTTTGAGACCAGCCTGGACACTATGGCAAAACCCCATCTCTAATAAAAATACAAAAATTAGCGGGGCATGGTGGTGGGTACCTGTAATCCCAACTACTGGGGAGGCTGAGGCAGGAGAATCATTTCAACCCCGGAGGCGGAAGTTGCAGTGGGCCGAGACTGCGTCACTGCACTCCAGCCTGGGCAACAAGAGCGAGAGTCCACTTCAAAAAATAAAAATAAAAATGAAGGGAGCTAATGTTTTTTATTTAAGGGAAGGGAGAAGAACATTCAGTATTTATACCTCTCAAGCACACATCTCCAATGGTGTCCTAAAGTATTCAAGATACACATTCCTACAAATATAGCTCAAAACTACTCACCAAGTTACATGCTAAAAGCACATGCATTGTAAGAATGCTACATTATATTTTTTGAGCATCTGTATCCAATATTTTAGCATACTGGCAGTTTTCCCTTCAGGTGCTGTATGCCTAAATTATTACATGTTTAGTCATTCATTTTAGAATTTATGACTATTATGCTTTAGGCAATAAACATAAGCTACTAAATTAATGACTTAGGGGAAAAGTTACTAAGTTAACTTGGAAGTTAAACTTTGCAAACTGAATTTGTTGGACCTCATTCAAGCTAGATGATCAGTTTTTTAAATTGTTTCCTGTGTGTTTCCCTCCAGGATGGAAATAGCTTCACTCTCATCCACTGTGCACACTGCAGCCCGCGCCTCTCGTCCACCGCACCACACTGCAGCCTGCAATTCACCCTGTACCAGGCTTTCCACACCTTACCTGAAAAGTCACTAAGTATAACCAAGAAGGAAATGAAAAGCAGATAAATGACCTCCACCCCCACATCCAGCATGCAAATGTTAAACATTCATCAAAGTAAAACCAAAAACCCACGTTAGCTCACGATTTTAACTGGTAGAGTTATGTGCATGGCAACTTTAAAAGTCTAGTTAAGTAAAAACCTAACTGAGACTCTCAAGAAAGACATCTGCAAAGATTGACAGTGAGGAGAGGACTTCACTCTGCATCCAGCCTGTCCTGGAAGCCACGGCCAAATGCCAGGTTGTATGGATCCGAAAAGCAGGAAAAAACAAGTGTTGAAAGGTGTACAGTCTCAGCAATGTACAAATTCGATGTAGGATGCTCAGAAACCTTGAATTTCCAATCAGAAAACAGCAACATGAGCAAGTTTCCCAGCAGTGCCCACTTTCTACCTACGGCACGTGTAACAGTTACGCTGGCCACCTCCGGGGGGACAGAGGCTTCCTGGTCACATTCGCTCTGGCAGCCACACAGCTGGCCCCGCCAAACACCTGTCTAATACTGAGGAACCACTCTCTCCCTGGGCTTTGCTCACTCTAGCCAGGAGAGCATATTTACAGAGTACTTTACTGAGTCCTCGTTCAATGCGTCAAGCTTGTTGAAGGCAGGGCAACCCCATTCCTGGCCCAATTAAGTGAACTGAGCAGAGCAAATGCCTCCAGTTGGACGGCACTCAGTCACAACAGCAGTGGCCACTGTTCACAGGGCGCTGGCTTCGTGCCGAGAACAGTTCCAAGCGTCTTCTCTCTGTCCGAGGAATGTGCACTGCAACCCTGTGGGGCCGTTTGCAACGTCCACCAGAGTTCTGAGGCAGCCAAGTCCAGGCTGTCCGTGGGCCTCGCCACGTGGCCGTCCACGTCCCCTGCAGATCAGACCTCACTGCAGGGACCACGGGTTCCAGGGCTGCCTTGAGGCACATGCTCCCTTCACCACCTCCTCCTGGCCCCTGACATCAACCCTCACCACTGCTGCCAACACTTGATTTTCTCATGGCTCCTGAGGGGCCTGTTCTGCCCTTCCCTGCTCCCTGCGTCCGGCTTGGAGGGTACCCACATCAACGCCAACGCTCACGTAATCACCAACCTTTCCACGGGGCTTGATGCCTAGGAGTCTCAGTATCAGAAAGTCAGATTCCTGTGCTTGTTGGAGAATTTCTTCCCATTGTACAAGTGAAGGAGATAAAATTCTAGGTGCCTGCAATAACCTCATTTCCACAACGAAGCAACTTCAGTAGTAGCACAAAACAAAACAAAAAAAAAAAAGCTTTTTTTTTTAAACTTCTTTTATACAAGCTAAATACAATTTAATTTTTACATCCACGTTCTCATCGGCTCCCACCTGGTGAGCAGGCAAATAGTAATTTTCAAAGAAACAAATTGTTGCATAATTTTAACACTTAGCATTATCACTATTAAGCAAGAAGTATCCCAAAAATACATGATGATCTTGTTCTCACGTTCAAAAATTGATTGTCACACAGTGAAATAACACTTAATGCAAAGGAAATTTTCTTTTCAGGTATCTGTTCTGGAAAAGAAAAAAAAAAGATTTCTGGCAAAGAGATAAACATTAATTATGTAACAATCCAAAATGCCTCTGGGAAAAATGATGTCATCCAATTAGTTCTTTGAAGTGTTACAAATGCAGCTGAGTTTTAATAGTAATTTGTCCATAATTATCAAAAGAGTCTTTAAAAATCTTAGTGCTGAAATAACTATAAATGGATATAATACGCAAAGCAGAAGAGTTAACATTTGGGGTAGATTTTGGCCCATATTTTTAACATATGCATAGTTATTCACCTAGTTGAAGCTTATCCCTCTCCTCCTAGGCTCTTCAAGACTGATTTTCCAACATAGACTGGCTTTTGGTACATGAAGGCAGCTTTAAAAGATGTCAGGATCAGGCCGGGCACAGTGGCTGAAGCCTGTAATCCCAGTATTTTAGGAGGGCAAGGTGGGCCGATCATTTGAGGCAAGGAGTTCGAGACCAGCCTGACCAATATGGCAAAACCCAGCCTATATTAAATATTTTTGTAATTAGCCAAGCGTGGTGGCACACACCTATAATCCCAGCTACTTGGGAGGCTGAGGCAGGGAGAACTGCTTGAAACCAGGAGGCAGAGGTTGCAGTGAGCCAAGATCGCACCACTGCACTCCAGCTTGGGCAACAAAGAGAGACGGTCTCAAACTAGAACTTAGCCCTCAGGAAAAGCATTGAGCACCCCCCACCCAAACCAACCCAAGGAATCACATGGCAATGGTTATCATCTGATTTCGACAAATAAAGTTCTGTTCTCCCCTCTAAACACAATGGTAAACACCTGCCATCAGCCCACAGAAACTCCCAGGACCCAGTAACACTGGACTAGCAAGATCAATGGGCCACGTATGCAGGGTTCAGCAGCAGAAAGTCATGGCACCGAGAATGGTGTGTGCTCAAACCAGATTCCTTGCTTTCGGGGTGAAGGGGCTTCCCGGGAAAATCTAGTCCAGTGGGATGGTTTCCACTTCCACCATGAGGAGGAAATGGGGGGTTTCCTGAGGGCACCGACAGGACCTGGGTCTCTGCCCCTTTGTCCTCTGTCCTGTTATGGGATGAGGGTGGGCTGAAGGCAGGTTTCCCCTACATCTTCCGGGCAGGAGAGATGGAGCTGACAAGTGAACGACGCTTTTTCCAAAACATTCCCATGTTTATAACCTGTTATCAACCTGTTTTCCCTGGAGATCAGTGAAGCAGCATCATTGATTCTCTTCCATTAGGGACAACCCGGTGTTACGGGAGGCAGGAGACGACATGCGAGCTGGTCTGAGTCAGTCACTTGTGTCTGATCCCCAGCGGGGTCGTCTATCAAATGGGCGGCCCCACAGACCAGTGACTTTGAACCAGAGTTCCATGGAGGTTGCCCAAGGACAGGGAGGGGGAAGAGGGGGAAGAGGGGGAAGAGGGGGAAGAGGAGGAAGAGGAGGGAGGAGGTAGAGGAGGGAGGAGGGAAGGAAGGAAGGAAGGAAGAAGGGGAGAGGAAGGAAGGAAGAAGGGGAGGAAGGAAGGAAGAAGGGGAGGAAGGAAGGAAGAAGGGGAGAGGAAGGAAGGAAGAAGGGAAGGGGAAGGAAGAAGGGGAGGGGGCGGAAGAGGAGTGGGGCGGAAGAGGAGTGTGAAGGGAGGAGTGTGGAGGGAGGAGTGTGGAGGGAGCACTGTGGAGGGAGCAGTGTGGAAGGAGGAGCAGAAGGGGGGTTCTCTGAGGAGGAGGGCCAAGTTTTTGAGGTGTCTTGGAGTCAGAGGTGGCAGTGGCTTGGGCTCTAGGCCCTCTGTTGCATAGTTTTAGGCTTTAACTATTTATATTTGTGGACTCTTTAAAAGATTTAATTTGAAGGAAACCGGAGTTGGGGATACCTTGCTTCTAAAACACAATTTCTCAAGCCTGAGACTAA
This sequence comes from Macaca nemestrina, assembly GCF_043159975.1. Lineage (NCBI taxonomy): Eukaryota > Metazoa > Chordata > Mammalia > Primates > Cercopithecidae > Macaca > Macaca nemestrina. Next base: position 281,769 of record NW_027257868.1, read on the forward strand.
GTGCTAGGCACTGCTCATTCTGTTACAATCATTTCCTCCTATTTAAAATCAGCCACACACCCCCAATCTCCCTTCAGGGCAAACATCTTTTCCGAGGATCTCAAACAGCAGAGCGAGCGGCCCGTGACCCCAGCCGTGGGCACGAGGAGTGAAGAGGAGACGTGTGGAGAGGGCTGCTGATGACATGAGAGGTAGAGGCCCGGCACCTCCCTCCAGGGGCTGTGCTCCTCCAGGCCTAAAGGACATCCTCGCCTCTGGGGTGAACAAGCAGCACAAACTATCAACACTTATTCCAAAAGAACAGGAAGAAAATTCAAACGAAGTTAATACAGTTACCCCAACACAACACTGCAGCAGCCCAGAAACAGGAGGGCCACTGAGCCTGAGGTGGGCGGTTCCAATAGCAGGACAGCGACGTTGGCATTAGGGCTTTTCGACAAAGAAAAAAAAAGACACAAAAGGTAACATGGGCCACCCATTATTTCCTGCCAGTGGAAAGACACCCACAGGCCCCCAGATGCCAACGGCCCCTTGGGAACGAGCTCACGCAGCACTTCAGGTCTTCGCACGAGCAGGCACGTGGTGTCCTCAGTACCCCCGCCTGTGACACACACACCACACTTGACTCCCATACCTGAGAGTCCAGGGGAATGGCGGGAAGTTCTCGGGGGACCGGGCATCCTGTGAGGGCACTGCATGACTATGTACCTCAGAGGGGTCCCTGGGCAGGTGCTCTCTCTCCAAAGGATGAACTGGATCCTGACCACACCCAGATTGCGCTGGCCTCCAAGCCGAGCGCCAACATCTCACATCCAAAGGGATGCACAGATGCCTGCTGCACGTGGAGCCAAAGCCCCTCTCAGAGCTCAGGACAAACCCAGTGTCCAGGCCTGGGGCCGTCACCAGCCAGGAGAGGTGTCCGGGGCACTTCCCAGCGATGGCCACAAGAAGAAACAACTCAGGACAAAGCCAGTGTCCAGCCCCAGGGCCGTCACCAGCCTGGAGAGGCGTCTGGGGCATTTCCCAGCGATGGCCATGGGAAGTAACAACTCAGGCCCATCAGGGGCTTCCTCACTATACGGGTGTTAGAAGTAGAGACAGAGGTTCAGGTCTAGTGGCACAAACAGCGACGGATCCCATGGAAATGTGGGCGTGGCCCCTCCATCCCAACAGCCTGCATGGCTACTCCATTCTGCTCCCATCACATACATCCCCACACAGCCAAGCCCCTTCTCCTTTCCCCCACTGGATTCATCAAATCAAACCTCGCTGTCCTTGGCAAATGTACCATTAATTTACTTACTGCCCAGTAAAAAAGCACACTTCCAGTTAACATGACACCCCCGCTACGATAGAACAGCCTTAATTCAGACATAACGCAGAGGAACAGAGGGAGGAGGGGTCGAGGGCCGTCCTGGAAATGGCAGCTGTTTTCTGGGGAAAGTCTCCCTCCCACCCGAGCCCGACACTCGTGCCACACTATCCCCATGGTGTCTGAAAACTCCATGAAGACAGGCTCAGTCTGACCCCTTCACACCCACAACGCCAAAGAGGAGCAGGTGTTCAGGAAAAGTCTCCTGCTAGTGCTGAAGACAGGAATAATCCCTCGTGGTGCCCAGAATGTCAGGAGAAAACAAGGCACCATGTGGACGCCTTCCAGGTGAATTCTGGAATGACTCTGCCGAATGCCAGTCATCCTTTTACAGAACAAAACCAATACCGGAAAACATGTGTCACCAGCAGAGAGATGGTCCTTTTGATGGCTTACCAACACACCTACGTTACGCTGAATTTATCTCAAGCCACCCTCTCTGTGCTAATGTAAAAAGTCTCCTTTATTAACCAGTAGCCTTTTTCATCTGGTGCTTTTTAACAAGCAAGACGGTCCTGTAACACTCAGGCATTGTTGAAAACGTCAAATGGAAGCCTAGAAACCTCTTCCGTGCAGCTTCACTGCAAAGTATTTGGACGTGAGCCAAATCATGCTATTCCTACATCTCCATGGGAAACTCAAGGCTTCATCAAGGAAACGCAGCATGATTTCTGCTAGGCACAGAAATTGGTGGGGTGGGCATGGGGTTGAGGGAACATTACATAGAAAGCACAACGCGATAATCACCTGCATGAGAGCCACACTGGCCGGCAAGCCCCGGTCGGCTCGGTCTCTACACAGTCACAGACGTGAGGCCTGGAGGGCAGACACCTGGCACTGCTGACTACCCCAAGGTCGTGGCCTCTGCCCCTTCTCTGCTGCTCATCAGTTCCAAGCTTCTGGCAACACCGCCTGCTGCCCCCACTGCCTCATCGACTCTTCGTGAAAAGCAAATGTTGCCAGGATAGCTTATGAGTACATTTGCCAGGAAAGCAGCTCCGATTGACGCTGAAACCCCGTTCTCACACCCCTGGCAGCTCCCTTGCCCCCGATGTGTACATGCTTGCAGCTCTGACCTTGCTCAGTGTCCACACAGGCTCTGTCCACTGGAGAGCCAAAGGCAGACTCAATGTTGAGTCAGAAATACACAAAGAGGGTGACGGTTACAAACTGCCTGCCTGCCCCTCAAAACACAGGTTGAAATCCTCAGCCTCAATGTGATGCTGTCAGGAGGTCTTTGGGAGGTAATGAGTTCCCGAGGCTGGAGACCCTTGAATGGGATTTGTGCCTCAGAAAGGGGCCCAGCAAATCCCTCACCCTCCCATTGTGTCAGGGCCAGAGAGAAGGTGTGTGCCAACCAGGAAAGAGCCCACACCAGAATTCACCCGTGCGGCACCCTGATCCTGCCTTCCAGCCGCTAGAACTGTGAGAAACAAATTCCTGTTGTTCATAAGCCGCTCAGTCAATGGTGTTTCGTTACAGCAGCCTGAGCTGCCTGAGATGACGATGCTCACCGCCCTACAGAAACGGCTACTCCCCTCTCCCAGAAAGAGGGGTTTAATTAAAATCCCTGTCTCTCCTCGCGGCCACCACAGATCTCACTCCCCCACCCTGTAAGCCAGCAATTGTTAGGATTAAAGGAAAATGAGGATCGTTTTAGACCAGCCCCTCCATATCGGTCTGAAGCCTGTAACTTTGCCCACTTCCACGGTGGCCGTGTCACTGCATTGCCCATGTCAGCTCTGTGTCTGCACTGGGTCCCAGGCTCTGCACAGACTCCTCTAGCTGCCCATCAGCACAGCCATTTCCCCTTCTGCTTTGCAGGTTGTCCTTCAATATCCATCCCCCACCCCTCTGCAACCCAAGGCCTTCCGATGCAGGCATTCGGGGTGGGCTCAGCCATGTACTGCCGTCCTTGACTCAAGTAAACCAGGCCCAAGGCGTTGGCACCAATGATCTACTGGCTGTGGGGTCTGCACAGCTACTAGCTGCCCCAGCCACACCAGGGCCCGGGAGGGGAGGCAGAGGAACCTGTGAAGTTGCCAACAGCCATATGGGAACAGGGGCCCCTGGGATGAGGAGGATGCCATGGAAGGAAATTCAGAGAAAGAAAGAGCCCCAAGGCTGGACGGGTCATGCCCAAAGCCTACACTGCTGAATTTTCCAGGTTTCTGAACTCAATCGCTGACCCACACAGCACTTGTTTCCTGAGTGCTGACCCCGCGTGGCATTGGATACGGCAATAAAGTAGGACCCCCACCTCCCCCATCCCCGACACATACACAGGGCCTCCGTCCTGGCGGGAAATCAGGCCTGGGGGCCCAGTTGGCACCGCGAGCCAGGGAAGGGGGCCATTTCAGACGGATAGTGGGTGCAGCCTTGCCAAAGCCCAGCAGTCACCTGCACTGCCACAGCCAGGCTGAGTCCAGATCAGCCGCACAGAAACCTGACCCTCTCAAGGGCACGCCTGAGCTCATTAGGGACAGACACCGTCTCCTGCTGATCTCCAACACTTTCTCTGCATGTCTAGTTACAAACGGACGACGCAGTCTCGGAAGCACAGCTGTGACTCTGGAGACAGATCCCAGGCCTCCCCCTGCTCCTCTCCGTGGTGCCATTGATGGGGAGGGGCCGGTATGGCCGCGAGGTCCCATACCCACAGCCACCCTGCCACGGAGACCCAGGCCTTCGACGATTATTTCTGCCAAAGAACCCTGCTGCGTCTTGGAGCACACCATGGTGGGCGGGAAGCTCCACCCGGAGAAACAGCGATGCTTCTCCCCAGAGCCAACGGAGGGCACCCCCCACCGTGCATTCAGCATATTACTTACATTCTAGAAAACATCTGGGTTAATGGGGAACAGTAAAATGAAAAGGACACACTAGAAAGGTTAGAAGGCTGTGTGAAGTCTCAGGAGGTCCAAAGGTTTCTTAACCAAGACTGCTGCGGTCAACGAGCTTACAGGGAAAGTTTCCACACGGGCCTTCAACAAGCAACGCTCAGCAGGGAGGAGCCACGTTCTGGGCAGAACCTCAGAACAAGAACATCGGACACCACAAAGTCACATCAGAGCCAACAGCAACTGAAATACAGCGCTCTCCTAAGATGTGTGCGTCACCTGCAGAAAGTCACCACACATTAAGATGGGGGAAGAAAAGGATAAGGTTAGAAACAAATTTGAAGTAATTTCTGCATACGTAAAATTTCTACATCCACTGGTTTTCTTTCTGGGAGTAACAACTTTTACATGAGATGCACATCCCCGTTGGAAGGAGTTTGGGTTTTCCGTGGGCAGAGTCAAGGGCTCTCCAAGAAATGTGAACCTTTTCTCACTCACTGAGCCGCGTGCCCTGAGGCCGTCCTGGCCTGCCTGAGCACCTCCCTGGCTCTGCCTCCAGCCAGCTCCTTCCAGCACTCACCCCGCTGCTCCCAGAGCCTGCACTGGCCCAGGATCTCCTCTTCTGCTGCTGTCAATCTTCCACTTTAGGGTAAATAAGTTGGAAACTAGAAAGTTATAAGACCCCTTAGCTTTTTAAAAATTTGTCTTCTCAGAAAACAATACTAATTCTACTTCCATGGTTTAATATGTTGCCCCCATCTGCATGTTCATGGATATGTGTTTTTATATATTTTTTAATCAGTACTTATAAAAGCATGCACTGTTGCTACATTCAGTTTAATTACATTTGATATAAGAAGTTTTAATTTCAGTGAATTCAGGCACTCAAAATTTAAGCCCTCTGACATCTATTAATCAAATGGGAAAATGACAGGTAGATATTACAAAAATCAAGAGAAGTGTTTAATGTAAATCCTGCACTTTCAAATATTTCCACAAATGTAATGTATACATTAGTACATAACCTTGAGCATTTTCACAACTCTTTGCACTCAAATTCCATTCTTAACTTTTATAGATAAATCGACATCCATATGTGATTTTAAGCAGCTCAAACATCAGCTCTTAAAAACAATCAGAAATGTTGCGGGCAAATCCCACCGAGCAGCAAATAACGGAACTGTACCCAACAACCCAGGTACCTCCCCCTGAGGCATCTGGAACTTGAGCATTACAAGCAGCCTTTGGTTTCTGAGGCACCCGAGAGTGGGGACTCCCAACTCCCCAAGTCTAAGAAGGCCTCAGCGATAAGGAAAACTGGTCAAAAAGTCATCCCTGCCGGCTCCCTGCGCCACGGGCTCCTCCCTGCCCGCCCTCAGCCACGTGCTTACAAGATCTCACTTCCTCTCTGTCCCGCAAAGCCTGACTCCTGATTCCAGCCCTGCCGCTTACTGGGATGTGGCCATGGACGTCAACTGCACCTGTAAGGAGAGAAGCTGGTCAGGATACAGGATCCTGGCCATCCTGGCAGTGCTCAAGCTGATACTGTAACTTGGTAGTGAGTTACCTAATGCAAAGGTTTAACTTTGAAAAATTTAGATACGTGTATTCTAAAAGGGAAATTCTGAACGTAGAACACAGGCCACACCCTCACACTGATGTTGTCTGGCCAGCACTTTTTTGTTTGCCTTTTCAATGACGTTTTTAAAAGCAGTTTTCGGTTCATAGCAAAATCAAGAGGAAAGTACAGAGAGTCCTCACCTATCTCCTTTCCCAGCACAGGCACAGCCTCCATCATTCTCCTGCCCTCACCAGACCAGCATGTCTCTACGACCGACAGACCCGCATCAACACGGCACCACCACCCACAGTCCACAGCTCACACGAGGACTCGGCCTGCTGCTGCTCACTCTGTGGGTTTCACAGACGTGGAACGGCATGGATCCCCCATGAAAGCCCCACCTGGAGTTGCTGCCCCACCCTACACACCCCCTATGCTCCTCCCATTCATCTCTCCCCTCCCCAACCCCTGACAGCCGCTGATTGTTTTACTGTTTCCACAGCTTTGCCTTTTCCAGACTGTGCTGTGGTTGGACTCAGACAGCAGGCAGCCTTTCCAGATTGGAGTCTCACTTAGCAACATGCGTTTATGATCCTTCTGTGTCTTTTCATGGCTTAGGGGTCCAGTTCTTTTTAGTGCTGAATAATATCCCAGTATCTGACATACCACAGTTTATCCATTCACCTGCTGAAGGGCATCTTGGTTGCTTTCTAGTTTTGGCAATTATAAAGCTGCTGTCAACGTCTGTGTGCACATTTCCGCATGGAAGTAAACTTTCAGCTCCTCCGAGTAAACGGCCAGGACTGTGATTGCTCCTGTGGTCGGAGAGCTTAGTTCCACGGAAAACCGCCATGCTGCCTCCCACAGGAGCTGCCCCACTTCCCCCAGCGATGAGTGAGGGTCCTGATGCCCACACACCCACCAGCACGTGGTGGTGTCGGAGTTCAGGTTTTGGCCAGGCCGATGGGTGCACAGTGACGCCTCGCCCTATGACATAAGACGCGGGCCATCTTTCCACGTGTAGATTTGCCATCTGTGTATCTTCTTTGTTGGGGTATCTGTCCAGGTCTTTGGTCCATTTTTAATCAGGTTGTTCATTTTCTTGTTGAGTTTTGAGAGTTCCTTGCACGGTTTGGATAACAGCCTTTATCAGATGAGTCTTTTACAGATGCGTTCTCCCCGTCTGTGGCCTCCCCTCTCATGCTCCTGAGACAATGTTTTTTATTTTAAAAAACACTTCAGACAGAAGATGGACCTCCCAGCCCACCACGGTTCTCAGTTTGGCCGTGGTCACCACCCTCCCAGCCCTGGTTCCCACCTTTTCACGATCTGCTGGTCCTATGGGCATCAACCCATACCAAGTCCCTAACATATCTCCAATGATGGCAACGTCAAAGCTGGCAGTTTGCAGGTAGGAAGGAGCTGATGGAGGCCGGAGCAGAATGTGAATGCCAGCGGATTCATCCCTCGGGGACCGGCAGGCCTCTCAGATATCCCCCTGGGTCACCTCCCAAATGAAGTACCTGCTTTGGCCGTGAGCAGGAAGCAGGACCTGGCCAAGATCTCAGCATATTTGACCTGGCACGGCATTTACAGGTGAGCCTCCATAACCGGAAACTCGACTCTCTGGGGAGAATGCATTTTCATTATCAAGGCTTTTAGGCTTTTAATTAAGAAACCAAAGAGCAGTGACTGGAGTGAGGATGCAGGGACTCTGGGTGACCCACACGCTCGTTTCCACCTGGCACAAAGGACCCTGGAGTGAGGGTACAGTGCCTGCTCTGAGTCACCAGCACACTCATCATTTCTACATAAAGAACCCTGTGAGCCTGTCCCAGGACTTTTTAGCCTAGACCTAAAAATTCAGAGCTCAGGAAACCTTCATCATTTTAGGAACCTGAGGGGTGGGCCAGGGGGATCTCACAGAGTGTGGTGCTGTCTATGGGGTCAGCAAAGTACAGCTGGGGCTTCCCGCAAGCACTTCAGGGAGGCCGTGCACTGGCCCGAGGCTGGTTCCGCCTCCTATCCTCGGTTCTCATGCCCAACCGTGAGGGGAGCCCCCCGCTTCAGGAGCGCTCCCTGGCTCCAGGCCCTAACGTCCATGTCCAGGCCCCTGGTAGGGCAGCTTCTACCCCAGGGAGGCTGGGACTGGAGACAGCCTGGAGCTCTAGGCAATCCTGGCAACCACATGTTTCCCGAAGTGGCTGCAGACTAACTCCTGCTTCCAAAACCTGGCACGGGCTGTGTGAGGCCTGGAACGCAGGAGGCGCGTTTCGCAGGGTCCCTGCTCACATACAAAAGCAAGGCTAAGAGCAGATAAATTATTTAATTACCCTCTCATGGTTATCAAGTCAAGTCATAGTCTCTTAGACTTATGTGTGACTAGAAGTATACACATTATGGAAGTGTATATAAATGTGAATACAGATAGGCTTATTTTCCTTTTATATACCTTACATGTATGTGTATACGTGCATATGTATAAAACATGGAAGAAAAAACCATACTTAAGATTTCAAATCTCAGTCACAAAGATCTCAGAAGCAAATTATTATTCTTTAACAAAGATGTAACATTTTACATTCTTACAAACAAAATGTTCTCTATTAGCATTTTATTTTAAAAACTAAGAATGCATTGCACTCTCTGTTTCAATTTTTAACTCAGCTCACAAAGGTCCCTGTACAAAGACCTCCGTGCCACGGCAAGGATGGCGGTGGTCACACCTGTGTCCATTTATCCTCTCTACATCTAGCTCCTCTCCCTGAGGCAACAGCACCTCCGAAGTCACAGCCTGGCCTCCCATCTCTCCCCCGTCCCGGGCTTTTTGGCATGTTGGTCTGCTGCACACACCTCAGCAAATACTGCTGATTAGCCAGAATCGCCCAGAAATCTCTTAACCTTGATTCTGGTTGCTTTTGTAATTTGTAATATCTGTACTTCTGGTGTGATTTGAGAAACAACACATTTTAAAATTAGAGAAGATGTGGTTTTTATTCTCTCCTTTCTACTTGCAACCTTGAAAATTCAAGTAGCAGCAAGGGTTTGTTGAAAGTAACTTCCACCAAAGAGAACCTATTACAAAGGTACTACAGAGTGTCAAATAACCACATAGATGTAAAATAGAGATGCAGACACAGATATAAAATCCAATGGTTAAACCAAATTGAGAAATGCTTGCCAGTTTGATAGGACTTCTAAAACTTGACATAAATGTTGGCTGAGGGATACAAGATGTTATGAGATGAGTGAGATGCTTGGCCTAGAACCACAGGCTCTCTCCTCTTTACAGCAGAAAATCCATAAGGAAGTCAAATCTGAAAGAACCAGGTACCGTTGAATGGCATACTCAGCCATCCTTCCCCATTCCTGGGCCAGGTGCGGTGAGTGCAGCCAGTTGTTCACCAACATCCATCATCCATCCTCCAGGCTACGGCTACACTTTACTCCCAGGCTCCCTGCCATTATGTAACTTAGGTAAATCACGGCCACTCTCACCTTAAGCCTCCCCTGCCAGCATGGCAATCACCCAGTCCCAACCACAGCAAGGACAGCCGTGTCCCTGGGAATGCAGAGCAGGGGTCGGGAAGAAACCTGGATCTCTGAATACCTCATGGAGCAGTCACCAGCCTGGAACATCCTCCCTGACGGCTTTGCAAGAGAGAAGAACTCCTTGGTTCCTCAAGCTACAATACTGCAGAGTCTCAGGTCACAGCATCCTTACCTACCCTCGTCAGGAACCGTTCATGCTCATCAAGACATGAGAACAAAACTGCAGTGGCACAGTCACACTCAATGCAGACCACCTGCCGCTCACATTCATCGGATTAACACCAAAAGGCCACCTTGGTGGATATCCTGGATGTGGACACTTGGCGGCTTTTTGCTGGAGACGCGCTTTGTACATTTATCGCACGACCATCTTGGCGTCAGGAGGGGCTGTGCAGATGGCAGCTGTGCACGTCACAGGGAGTCTCACTTGCTGGACTCTCAGCCAGCTCCCACTATCAGTGCCCGCAGAGTCCTCTCCTCCGGGAGCACGTGCTTGGACGCCACAGTGGCCTGTGGATCCACACAACAGCACTGTGTGCCCCAGGAGCTTAGAAAGTACCACTGCATCAATGCCTCCACAGGTGAGGCCGGGGGCAGAAGCCAACCTCAAGCAGTTACGGTCCTCCGTGGGGCTGGCGTCCAGGCAGGAAGGCGGCTCAGCGGCTCTCCTCTCACTGTGAAAAATTCCTAGGTCCCCACATGAACAGAACCCTAAATAACACGCAACAAACAACAGGAACGAGAACACGACCAGCAGCTTCTGAGAAGAGCAAGCTGGACTGATCATGAGACACCTGACGGGGACGGTGCCAGAGCCCCTCCCGGTAACCTGTGAGGGCAGCGCTGCCAGCATCTCCCTAAAACCAGCCCAAGTCAAGTTAGACTTGAGGCTTTCCAGGAGTGGGTAGATCCATTCAATCCCACAGTCTGAACCTTCCAGGCCGTGTCTCATGGCCCTCATCTCACATATGGGAACCCGGACGCTGCACCATAAACACAGCCCCAAGCCCTCGTTCCTTCTTCAACACCACACCCCAGTACAGTAAACACTTAGGATCTGGGCATTCACGTAAAATACTGCTTAACTAAAACTTCTGATTTAGAACATGTTTAATTCCTACTCACAGAGCTCAAAGTGTTTTGTCCTAGAAGGCGGTAGCTGTAACTTAGCATGAGAGAAGAAGGGTTCAGAGTGGTGCCAAGTATTAAATATTCCTCTAAATCTATTCACCAGATCGCCATGCTATTGTCACCTGCTTCATTTTCTGTCCTTAAAAGACATAATAGTTACTTTTCAAAATAGACAACCTGTTTTACTGATGCTTAGCTATAAAGTAGCGAGCTATGTATCCAAAAGGGAGATATGGGGAAACAGAAAATGTCCACAAGCAATCGGGTGGGGAGGGGGGCAGTTGCAGCAGCACCTGGCTCTGTTGCGTTGTGAGCCAGCCACGTGGGATGGACAGCTCACTTAGCCACTGAAATTATATCATCTAAGATTTTGTTGCAGTTACTTTGACAAATTCTCCCTCCTGCTATGAAGAGTAAGGTTTGAGGGGTTTTTTTGTGTTTTTTTTTTTTTTTGACTTGGAGTCTCGCTATGTCACCCAGGCCGGAGTACAGTATTACAATCATGGCTCATCGCGGCCTTGACTTTCTGGCTCAAGCAATCCTCCCGCCTCAGCCTTCCAAGCAGCTGGGACCCATAGGCGAGTTTGATTTCTTTGCTAACGAATTCCTAATTCATCTCGCAGTGGGCCTATCAAGGCCATATGCCCGGACGTCCACCTTACCGACCGTCCGTGTGGTCTCTAAAGTGGATGCACTCCGGTTGCCCGGGCTCTGCACGCGATGCTGAGTCTCCAAGTGTGCCGCTGTATAAGGGACTGACAGCCCCGAGCGTCTCGACCTGCCACCATGAGCCGGGCTTTATTCCACAGGGCAACTCTGCTTCCCGTGATGAGATGCAGCACGTGAGCACAGATCAAAGGGCATCAGCAACTAACCCATTCCCCTGGTACTAAGTAGAGGACCAAGAGTTTAGTTCCTTACTTATTTACTACGGGCTTGATTCAAAACAGCTTTCTGGGATCCTGGGAACAAACATCTCCAACTGGTGAGAATTCTGGCTTTAGTAACGGAAGAATCACCTAATGCCCATTTTGTAACTGCTGTTCTCATCAGAACTTGAGGCCAAAGAGAAAAATAAAAGGGGGAGGCTAAGATCGTGACACCCCAGTTTGCACAAGGCCAACCAGCCTGCTTGAGGGGGTGAAAGGAGTAGGATTTTTAAACAGCTGAGTTTTAAAAACATGGCTGTAGGCTGGGCGCACTGGCTCACGTCTATAAGCCCAGCACTTTGGGAGGCCGAGGTGGGAGGATTGCTTGAGGCCAGGAGTTCAAGACTGGCTTGAGTAACACAGCAATACCCTATCTCTTTAAAAAGAAAAAAAAAAGGTTATTAAAATAGTAATAAAAAGTTTAATACAATAAATTACTATATCAACATGGCACCCCCAGCTGTCAGAGGAGGTACAATCTCTGTGGCTATGATGAGATCTGGAGAGAAATGTAACTGGCATCATAGGGAAGGTCAACCCCAAAGCCCCACGGCAGTACTCCTGTAAAGTGTGTTAACCAGCATGAAGTCTCCTCCACAATCAGAAGCCTGGTTTAGAGGAACCTGGGTGGACTCCAGACGCTGGCTGACCAGACAACCCCCCCCGGGACCCTGCCGGCAGCCCCAACTGGACAGAATGACCTCGTGAGTGTCCTTTCCCGCCACAAGCTGCAGACCTTGAGCCAGTCCTGGCTGTGACTGAGGCTGCACATAAACATCTGCACCCAACAGCTCACCTTTGTATATGACACGCCCAGTCCACCTCATTTCAAATGTTACGCTCGCCCCAAGGCGAACATGGATGTTACAGGTTAACTCACTGCATGTGTGCTAGACTTTCCCTGTAAGTGTTCAGACATTGCACGAACCGGATGAACAAACCCCACTTTCCCTGTAAACGTTCAGACATTCCTTGAGCCCGATGAACATACACAGCCAACAAACCCCGGAACGTGTAACGCCGCGGCCTCCTCTCCTCCTGAGGGGCGTGTGCTTACAGCTCCCCCAAGACCACATTTCCCAAAGCACAGAGTGTTACTCTGAAAATAAAACCTCCTTTTTCCTTCCTCTGTACATCTCGTGGTCATGTTAACAACTATTGCTACAAATGCAGAGAAATGGGGTATCATCCGTGCTGGTCACCGAATTCCTAGCACCAAAGCTTCAGGGCCCCCCAGTCTGAAGGAAGCTTCTATCGCCCTAAAGCCAACTCTGGAGACGAAGGCCGAGCTGGGGAAAGGCTGTGTCACCGCAAATCCACACCACGGGGCCCTCTGCAGTTGTGTGTAACGAACTCTTGGCCTGTCCTGGGGTTTGGGGAAATCAGGATGCAAACAGATACCGTACGCTCTTCCATGGGACCGTGAAGTCTGCGGAACCTCAGAGGAACACGGAGACAAACGGTGGCACGATTCTCACAGGCCGAGCCTCGATGGGCGCCCGTGTCAAGAACACAGACACGCCGGGAGGGACAGCAGATGCAGTCAACGCCTGCAGCCCCAGCACTCGGCAGCGTCCAAGTGTGGGGGTCTCTGGCCAGGCTCCACCACAATTGCCATATTCTGTGGCAAAATTTTAAAAATAGGTTTTAACTAGTTATAACTCTAACTTGTTTTACACATAAACAGAACACAGGGTACCAACAGGCTCCAAAATACTTCACCTAGAACCAAGTCTAGAATGCAGATGGATGCTGCTCCGAGTGTGACGAGTCCCCTTGTAGTGCCATAAATCCTAGATCTAGGTGACTAAGTGCTCTTCCTAAACCAGACAGCACCCTGAGGCTCTGAGGGCACCCTCTGTCCCCAGGCCAGTCCATCAGCCCCGGCAGAAGCTGCTAGAGTAAGAGCCTGTGGATTTGTATTGGACGGATGCAAACCAGGCAAAGTCACAGGGGCTCGTTCTGGAAGCCCATCCGTTTACCCACTCATGCCATGGAGAGCCGTTCCCCCAACTCCACACCCGCAGTCATGCTGAACCACAGCAACTGGCTTTTAGGCCTTCAAGCCACGCCTTCTCACCGCTGGACAGACCCTTCTCACACCGTGAGGCCCAGAGTAGCCTTAACAGGTGGTCCCAGCAGAACTGGCCACTGCATGAATTGATACTTTGTGTGTGTGGGGGGTGGTTGTTCTTCTGTCACTCAGGCACAGTGCACCATAAGTACAGTGGTGCTATCATGGTTCACTGCAGCCTCAACCTGCCAGGCTTGGGTGAACCTCCAGCCTCAGCTTCCGAGTAGCTGGGCCCACAGGTGTACATCACCACTCCTATTTAATTTTTTGTAGAGTCAGGGTCTTGCTATGTTCCCCAGGCTGGTCTCGAATTCCTGGGCTCAAAAGTGAACTGCCCACCTCAGTCTCCCAAGGTGCTGGGATGACAGGTGTGAGTCACTATGCCCAGCCTAGAATTGGTTTTTCTTAAACCTGAGTTTGACACATGAACCCCACTTACATAGATATCAGCACACTCTCACAGCTCGAGAGTTTTTCTGAATCTCGATTCTGTCCGTTCAAGGTCAATATCTAAGAAAGGGTCAGAACTGACCCTCCCTCCGTGAAGCCTAAGGGCAAATGCAGCAGCATCTCAGTGTATGAGGAGACAAAGTAAGAAGGTGGAAAATACACACTGAAATTCTAGTGCTAGAATCATAATCACCAACACTTTAAGAGGCAATCTGCTTTCCAAAACATGTAGCTGCTGGATTAACTTCAAAGTCACCAGATTCCACAGGCAGTAGCTCAGAGGGGCACAGCTTTCTAAGGCCGCACAGCCTGGGGCAGCGTAACAGCCTCGGGGCAAAGCAAACTAAACAAAGGCTTGGTTCTCTCAAGGAGGAATGTGCTCAAGTCCTTCCAAATAGATTCTTCTTCTAAGTAAGTTAGATGCCTCCTACAATACTGTTTCCAGTGCCAGTGTGTTCAGAAACATGAAGTTGAAACTACATCTCAGGACCCCAAAATCACTACGATAAAGGGACGTCAAGGTGAGGAAGAGCTTAGAGCAAACCTGCCTCCCATGCTCTTCCGAAGAGAGACAGCTACTGGGGGGAGGAGGAAAAAAAGCCACGTACCTCCCTCACAACCGATCCACAAGGAAATTCCTCATGGACAGAGGAGAGAATTCAAAGTCCCCATCTGCACACGGAGATAAATGCGGATCTGGCTGCTTCCTCTAGAAAGGTACACCAGAAACACATTTGTCTGATCTACCTGTGACCTGGAAACCCATCCCCGCTTGGAGCCGAGCCTCCCTTCCTGTACCGAACCAACGTACATCTCATATATATTGATGTCTCACGTCTCCCTAAAATGTGTAAGACCAAGTTGTGTCCCAAACACCTTGGACACATGTCCAGGACTTCCTGAGGCTGTTGCAGTGTGTCCTCAACCCCGCCTGAGGCTGTGTCTTTCACCTTGGGAAAATGAACTCTCTATGGGCCGAGAACCGTCTCAGAGATCCTTCTGGTTTACAGGAAGCATTCTCTCCTGCGAGTATATCAATGAAATCATGTGGAATTACAAAATGCCACTTTAGTAAAGGCCAAAGGAATTAGGATTCGATGTGCTTAAAAAACAACACAAAAATAACGTTCTATTTGTCAATGGACCATGAAGCCCACACCCCCTTTTGCAGTGAAGATGTCAAACGGGACGAGAGGCCCCTCCTGCGGATGCTACCCTCTGACCCCACTTCCCAGAGTCCAGTTTCCTGCTGCTCAGGGAACAGCAACCCCAGCTTCACGGGGCTCAGGCCTCCAAACCCAACTCCCACCCATGCTGGAGAATCACCCCAGGGACTAGCAAACTGGCAGGTGCAACTCTCACCTCATCCCCTTAAAGGGGAAAAGGCACCTTCCCCGCTCCTCTTCCTGCTGGTGGGAACAGGGGCAGGAGCTGGAGGGTCAGGAGTCGGGCGGCAGAACGGAAGCAGCCTGGGTCCCTGCTAGTCAGAGTTGGCCAATGCCAACCATCCCCGACATTCACTTTGCAAATAAATCCTTCTCTTTTGTCAGGTCCCTGGTTATAAGTTTGCACCCATAACTTAAAAAGAAAAAATAAAAACCTCAGGTAAAAAATCGGTGTTTGGCTGACGGTATTTCAATTATCTTGGGGCCTTGGGTCAAATGATGGCAAAACAGGAAACTGAACGCTGTTATTCAGGAAACTACCTTCCAGCGCCGTCTACCCTCCCAGGCTGTCACCTTATGGTTGTTTGTCTGCTAGATGATTAACAATAACTGCTCTGAAAACCTAGGTATACAGAACAGACAAGAAGTCAGCTCGGGTTGAGGGGAAGCAGGATAAGACCCCCTTCCCCGCAGGATGGTGGAAGAGGAGGAACCTTCAGCACCTGGGTTTTCAGGATGCTGGATCTCTGAGAGCATCTCTCACAGCTCAAGTACAGCCAGACCCTCCTCTGACACAGCCTGTTCAGGCGAAGGTGGGCACCAGCCCTAGAGACCCACAGCCCTGTGCGGGGCTCAGCTGGAGCTGAACTTGCCTCCCTTGGTAAGAGTCAGGGCCAGGGGTGGGGAGAGGAGAGCAGCAGCAGGCCTGAGGGGCACTGTGGAAACTCCATGCCACGCTAACTCTCGTCTGATGTGCTCCGGCCAAAGCCACGCTTCTCGGAGGGAGTTTCCCTTCACACATCCGGAAATCATCAACATCTAGTCTCCCCACAGAACAGATTCTTCCCCAGGAGGCAGATGCTTGGCTGTAACACGGGGTAATGAGGGGCGCGCCTTCGTGCCCATTCTGTAGTGTTTCCTGTTACCTATTTTACCTTAAGCTACAAATGATTCCCGTTTACACGGGACACAGTGACACAGACAGCAAAACACATGAGATTCAGTGTGATCCCACACCCGTCACTGCTGACCGTGCATGGTATAGCTGTTACGAGCAACCCTGACATGACTGTCTGCAGGAGGATGTGCATCTGTCATATGCAAACACGATGCCATTTTATTGCAGGGACTTGAGTGCCCACAGACCTTGGATTCCATAGGCAGTCCTGCAGCCCACCCCCATGGGCACTGTGGAATGGCTATAATAGAAAATATAGAGGTTTTAACCAGTTATATACTAAATCTAATTGTTTGTTAAGAAATTACCGTGTATCACTTGTATTATTTGGAAGTCTTTCCTGGCCCAGAGACTTGACATGTTCTTATCTTTTTGTCCACGGCTCTAGCCATTCCAGTAAGCTTATTGAACACAAATCAATTTTACAATTAAATTCTTACAGGAATCACACTCAATCTGTAAGCTGCTTTGGTTTTTAAAGTGAAATAACCAATAGTGTTGCAAACCAGCTATATCATAGAATAGGATAAAGCAGCCCCATGACATGCAAAAACATGGGGTTTCAAAGCTAACCAGTATAAAACACGTTACAAACCCCTAGATATGAAAACGTTTTACACCACAACAGATATTCCAGAAAAAAACAGGATGTTCAAAAAAGCCCTTTGCAGAAAAGCACTTTCCCCTTCATTTTTCACACGGTTTCCAGAAGCTTGTGTTTGGCGATGACCATGAACCAGAAGTAGCGTCCGCTGCAACTACTGCCACCACAAGACAGAATATTAAGGCATTAAAAAAAAGGACACAGCATATTTCCTATTGTTGAGAACAGGTAGAGTGTTATAAAAATGAGAGTGTTCTAAAGTCAACAATGTACGAATTCTAGGTCTCCCGCAGACATTAGACGGTAACCGCCAAAGCTTATGTACTTGGCAACGTTCAAGGAGATCAAGTTCAGAGCTGTCACAATGCAGCACCATCCTCACGCGATTATCTCAGGCGGGTTTGAGGGCAAGTTCCCCCGTCACAGTGGGAAAGCTGCCCAGCCCAGCACTTCCTGAGATCACAGACCTTCACCTTCCCACATCCGCAATAGTTCCTTTACACCGGGAACCAGACAGCAAAACCTAAAACACTTCCTCAAATCTCAAGACAGTCTTTAGAGCTCTTTTCCTTGCCCCTTCTCTTACTGAAAAAGCCTGTTTTGTAAGCAACCTGTAGTGCTTCCCAGAGCTGGGGCGGAAGGAGAGCTGGTGTTGGGTAGACCGAGTTTCAAGCGTGGGGAGACCAGGAAGTTCTGGAGATGGATGGCGGTGATCGTGGCACCACAGTGTGAACACACTTAATGCCTCCAAACCATACACTTAAAAATAGAGTGCTATGTAATTTTACCGCAATCAACACACTGAGAAAACTCATCTATAATTACTGTCATTTCCAATATCTTGCACCCTGTAAGTTGCATTTGCTTTTGGAAATCCTCAGAGCAATCTTGAAAGACTAATACCCTAATCATCTCTGAAACGCAGGCAAAGTCGTTCAAGGGTTTGGTTATGGGAAAGTAGCTGGAAAGCAAAGTGCCCGTTAGACATGGCAGCTGTGGTAGCACAAACACATGGTAGGAAGATGGTGGTCATGCTACACACAGATGGGAAGGGTGTGGGGAGCCACAGCACCGGATACTCGGGAGGCACCTGGGCAGGAGCTGAGAATGTACCAAACACGTTCGATCATGTAACATTCACGGACCGTGAGTCCAGCCACCGCCACTGACATCCACTGTGGCCGCGGTGTCCTCTGCCACAGAGATACACACCCTGCCAAGGATAGTGTACAGATTAAATGTCAAAGCACAGACATGCTCAGGTCCCGCTGTTCACATAGAAGCAAACACAACACATTTCCCAGACCCCAGCAGCATGACTCTCCACCTGACTGCAACCCGGTCCCATTTATTCTCGAACCCATCTCTCCCGGACCCCACAGCATGACTCTCCACCTGACTGCACCCCATCCTGTGCATCCTTGCATCTGTGTCTCGGCCCTCACTCACTCCCTCACTTCCTCGTTGGGTCAGGAACCAAAAGTCCACTGTGTCCCTGGTGCACTGAGCCTTGTCAGGGGCCTCTGGGCCGCATGCTGGGACACGCAACTAGGAACTCCCAGTGCACACGTTGGTCTCCTGCAAGACGCTTGGCTCTTATCTGCGGGAGCCAGCACCCACCCCTATAATTGACTGCACTCTTGGAAAAGTCACAGAAGGCCCCTCACCAACCCAGCAGCACCCTGAGGCCACATCCTACTTGCCTGCTGGCTCCTGAGCCTCCCACCCTGTGATGACTCACTCCTTCGGTTCCCTGCCTTGAATCCACTGGTTCCTGTCCTCATGGGCCTCTTTCCTGTCGTCTTCCTGTCATTTTCCTGCCAGCAAGCACATTTCCTGTCATTTCCCTGAAATGACATATTTCCTGTCATTTTCCTGTCAGCAAGCACATGTGTCCAGCCTGACCTTGCTGATGTGCTCCAGCTGGCCCTGGACTCGAACTGCGCTGCTGCGGCTTTCCATCAGTGTGACATCTGCGAGTTACCTCCTGGGAAATGCCAGGTGATGGTAACATCAACCAAGAGGCACCGCTGAGAAGCAGAACGCATGGTGCGGTGCCCAGAACGTCACGTCCTTGAACAGACGCTCCGTGTCTTCTCCTCTCCTGGCAGAGCTTCGCTGTAGGAAGGCGGCCATTCCTCCAGTGCTGCTACTTCCAACACCGGGGAAAGCAAGCTTCAGAAATGAACGATGTCAAAGAGGCAGGACCCACCAGCATGGCTGCCAGCGGCCGGACGACCACAGCCCCAGCATTCCCCAGCCACCATGACTGACAGCCCAGGCTCCAGAAATGCACAGCTTCAACCTTAGGAGTAAAAACCCTCCCAAGCCAACTATTATTTTCAACAATGGGATTGGGGAGTGGGGCGTTCTAACCCTGCCTCTCTCGACAGCACAGATTATCAGATCCCAGTTCTTATAGGATTGGGGAGTGTGGGGGGGTGGTTCTAATCCTGCCCCCCTTCAAAAAAAAAGAACTGGGATCTGATGATCTGTGTTAGGTCAGTACTTTGCTTCCGCCACATGCAGTCATCCTCAGCACCAGGAAAAGTCAGAAGCGTTGAGTGATGACACCAATACCAACACGTGCGGTTCTGACAGCTCCGATAACTGGCTGCACAGATACAACACAACAGCGGTGAGATCCACGGACATCACCAGTCTTCCCAACGATTGTGTTCCTGAATCTTCTGCGATCGGAATAACGGTCTTCTTTGCCAGGGCTGAGCCATGCTTCCCTCTCGCCTGTCCTCTGCCTTCACCAGCTTCGTGCACGTTTCCGGGCAAGTGTTTGTGCAGGTGCTATCACTTATTTCCACAGCGAGAATATACACAGACACCAGACAGAAATGGGCAACCCCATTAGGAGCTGTGCAGAGAGATCTAACTCATCCCATGTGCCAAATTTCTGTTGCCATAGAAATTTAACTAAACTAACGTTGCTATGACCTCATCTCTTACTGTACCACTAAAGATCATCCGGGTAAGAGGAGTGTGCCTCTGCATAGCATTCAGCTCACGTTTACATGTCGGTTTTCCCTGAATATGGTTATGTGAGATAGAAATCAGTAAGATGGGGTGTAACATCTAGTGTAGGATCGTTGTGTCTCCTAGGCTCACACACTTCCTTTAAGATCCTCAGAAAATGAAGTTTAACTCTGGCGACATGAGTTACATAGTAACTTGTTTTGGATACTGTCTCTTTCACCATCTAAATATCAACACCAAAGAAGTTCTTGAGTTCCTTTTTAAATTGAAGGGAATTTAAAAACCATAAAAGCCCCAATATTAAAGGATACAATTCAGTCTTTTTAAGCACATTCTCAAAGCTGCACATCAACCACTAGTATGTAATTCTGGGACTTTTTCACCACGGGCCAAAGAAACTTTGAACCCATTAAGAGTCAGCACCTGCTCCTTCCTTGCGCCAGCACCTGGCAATCGCCAGCCGACTTCCGTTTTTCTGGATTTGCCCATTCTGGACATCTGCTGTGAGGAGAATCGTACAGTGCATGACCTTTGGCATGACCTTCGGTGCTGACATCTTTCACGTCCAAGGTGAGTGGAATCTCACAGTGAGTGACCTCTTGACAGACACCTGGACTGTTTCTACTACTACAAATAATGCTGCTATGAAGATTCTTGCATAAGATTTTTTTTTTGTAAAAATGTTTTCAATTTTCTTGGGCATATGCCTAGGAGTGAAATTCCTGGGTCGTATGGTGATTTCATGCTTAACTTTTCTGAGGAACTGCCAGACTTTTCTAAATCAACTGTACCATTTTACTTCCCTTCCCACTAGCAATATATCAAGATTTCAGTTTTCCCAAATTCACCACCAAGTCACTGTCCAATACTGGGATTTTACCCATCCCAGTGGTTGTGAAGTGGTATCTCACAGTGGTTTTGATTTCCATTTCTAAGATGACGAATTCAGCTAAACATCTCCTGTGCTTTTTAAGGCATTTACATGTCTTTCTTTGGAGAATGTCTATTCAAATCCTTTGTCCATTTTTAAATTGGATTTTTATTAAGAGTTTTAAAATATATTCTTGATATCAGGTCCTTATCCTGATAATGTATCCTGTTCTGTGGGTTGTCTTTTCACTTTAATAGTATCCTCTGAAATGAACATTTTTAATTTTGATACCATCTTTTTCCCTTCAGTTGCTTGTTATAGCTTTAGACGTCTCAGCCAAGGAAACATTGCCTAATCCAAGCTAACAGTTTCTCGAGGATTCTCCCCTAAAGGTGTCATGGGCTGAACTGTCCCATCCCCCCACCCCCCGCCAAGATTCCCATGTTAAAGTCACAACCCCAGAAACTTAAAATGTCACTGTATTTAGATACAGGGCCTTAGCTTGGCAATTTAGGTCCCATAAGATCTTAAGAGTAGGCCCTGATCCAGTATTACTGGTGTTCTTTTAAGATAATTTAGACACAGTCCTTAGTGCTCCATGCACATAAGAGAAACCTGTGAAGACACAGAGAAGACGCCATCTACACAGCATGGGGTGAGGCCCCAGAGAATCCAACCCTGCCCGCACCTTGATCCCAGGCTTCCAGTCTCCAGGAAAAAGGAAACAAGATGCTATTGTCTAAGTCGCACGGTCTGTGGTGTCCGTTATGGTACCCAGCAGACTGACAGAATGGGTCTCACAGTCAGCTCCTTACGTTGGATCCATGTTGAGCTTTTCTTGTACGGTGAGGAAGGGTCCAGCCCATCCTTTTCCATGTGGATACCCCAGTTGTCCCGGCACCATTGAGTTGTGAAAGGCAAAAAGTAAAGCAACCCTTACCGTCCTTTCTCCATCAACAGATTAGAAGATACACTGAAGAATCGTGGACAATTTTGTCGGTTTAAGCCAGTGGTTTTCAAACTTTTTGGTCTCAGGAACCCTTATGCACTTTATTAAAGAGCACAAAAAAGCTTTCTCATCAGGCCGGGAGTGGTGGCTGCTCATGCCTGTAATCCCAGCACTTTGGGAGGCAGAGGCAGGTGGATCACTTGAGGTCAGGAGTTCGAGACCGGCCTGGCCAACATGGTGAAACCCCGTCTCTACTAAAATACAAAAATTAGCCTGGCATGGTGCCGAACACCTGTAGTACCAGCTACTAGGGAGGCTGAGGCGGGAGAATCGCTTGAACTCAGGAGGCAGAGGTTGAAGTGAGCTGAGGTCACACCACCGCACTCCGGCCTGCGTGGCAGAGCAAGACTCCGTCTCAAAAAAAAAAAAAAAAAAAAAAAAAAAGAACATAATTTAGTTTCTTTTACAAGGATAAAGTCATTACATCTTAACACAGTCTTAAAGAAGAAACCATTTTCCAAAATAAGCAGCAGCGTGGCAACAGTTTGTGCTGCTGTGAAAACACCTAACATCTCTACACCTCAGACAGCAGGATTTTCATGCCTGCATCTGCGTTCAGTGGGCTGCAGAACCGTGACTGAAGTTTATGAAGAAAGTCCGACCCCGTGCTGATATACAATTAGGAAGCAGTATTTTCACTGTGTTTTCAGATCACTTTAGGTATTCTCTGCTGCCAAATATAACAAGTGGCACTTCCGTACAGGCTATCGGCAACACAGTCTGTGCTCTGGTCGTTGGACCTTTCTGTCCCAATTCCTTCTAAGTCGACTGGTCCATCTTGCACTTGAATGGTTTTTACCAGCACACGATTTTGTAATCACACATTGGTTAGATAACACTGATTCAGAGTTATGAGCAGCTTCCACATTTCGTTATAGGTAAAAAAACAAAACAAAACAAAACAAAAACCGCAACAATATCATCATTAATCACATGAGAAAGTGGTAGACACAAGATTTTTATGTTTTAATATTCACTGGAAAGCTCAAATGTCTATCATTGGGAATAAGGTAAGGTACTTTCCTTGAGATGAAAGTCATTTTGTTCATTTTTCAGGCCACACCTGCAAATACCTCCATCTGAAGTGGCATCTTTTGTAAGTCATTCTTTATATAAAGGCGGCCGTTAGTGGAAGAAGTGGTTCCGCAGGTTCATAGCTCAGAGGCACCAGTGCTCTCCCAAGAGATAACCATAAAATCCGCAGAAGACGCACCTGTGCACACTTCCTGTTTCTCACTCAGAACATTCCAGAAGGAACCCTGAATCCCAATGCCACAGCGGTACTGAAGTTTGCTCTCACCCACACAATAAACCCAGGGAGCTCCCCCAGTCCCCACCCCGAGGCCACAGCCTTGGTCCTCTGTCTGGTCTAGGAGGGCTCCTGCAGCTCCAGCCTAACAGGGAACAGAAGGCACCCACATGTCAGAAAGCCCTCCCAAGGCCTGGCGAGCACTTTTGTTTATGTGCCAGCCAAGTGCGTTTGACAATTCTACAGCCAGCTGTACGGCAGGCAGCGAGGTACCCAGCAAATACTCAGGGCTCACGTTACTGAGGAAGGAAGGTGGACAGCGAGATACCCAGCAAGTACTCAAGGCTCACGTTATGGAGGAGGAAGCCAGGCAGATAGTGAGGTACCCAGCAGGGTTCACGTTACCGAGGAGGAAAGGAGGATAGAGACAAGGGGGCTGGAACAGTCTGTCATAAGCTTTAGCATTTACAAGGCTCGCTGAAGATTATCCGATTTGATCTTAACAGCTCACAAGATAGGCAGAGGCATGACTGTTTTCACTTCATAAAAAGAGATCCCGAGAACTGATGATGACCACGTGCTCTTCCCATAGGCTCCCAGAAATCATCCTCAGATCATCTCTCAGTTGTATACATGTGATAATATCTCAGTCACGTCCCCTCTCTGCAGGGGAATTTTACTGCCGCCCTGCTGTTCCTTCGCACCCCTGCCCTCTCCTGCATTTCAGCCATGCCCACCATCCACGGGGAGTCGGCGCCACCCCACCCCCGCTGCTGCTGATGGCTTGGGTCACCCTTATCTTTCATCTCCACCTACAGGGACCTGTTCTTCCTTCAAATGCAGCTCAAACTCACTCGTTGTGTGAAGCCTTTTCCAGCCATCACAACCGTCATGTGTAAAATCAGTGTGTGGAATGCTTCGTTTAGGAGGTGCTTGTGTTGCCTCATTGGCTGTGAGCAGGGCCCAATTCTGAGCAAACCCGGTGGTCCCCTCTCCCCATCTCTGCTCCAGTGCACTTAAAACAAGGATTCCTGGAAGCACCTTTTTAGTCCAATTCACGCATGAGTCTGCCCCACACCCTGCAGAAAAGCCCTGGTGGTCGGCGGTCAGGGCTCGGGACCTCGAGGTGGGTAAGGAGAGCTTAGTGCCCTCTCTGGACTTGTCGCTCAGAGACCCACGGCTGGAAGGGAAGAAACTTGCATCCTGTGAAACATCCAGGCCCTGAGACCCACTCAGGAGTGGAAAACGGGGAAGGAGCCTTGAACAGACCCACGGGAGGGTAGACAGCAGGAGTCACAGAGGCTACCAGGGAGAGAGGGAGGCAGGCAGTGAGGCCAGAGGTGATGTGGCCGGGAGGGAGTTGATGTGACCAGAGGTGACGTGGTGGGGGGATGACACGGCGTGGTGGGGGGAGGAGATGTGGCCAGGGGCAACGTGGCCAGAGAAGGAGACACGGCTGGAAGGAAGTGACAAGAGGGGTCTCCAGGCCTCAGACTGTGCCTCAATTATGGATGACATTTCAATTAAGATGTTGTATCTAACTTTAACGAAAAGTAGCAATTTAGAACCATTGTGTACATTTAAAGCACGGTACAAATAGAGCCCGTTTTCCAAACCAAAGAACAGTGCATTGAAGGAAAAAGTAATAGCTCACCAAAAACAAAACAAAACAAAACAAAACAAACAAAAAAACTAATTAAAGAAAAAATTCATTTAAGATCAGAAATAAAGAGATCCTACCGCTCTTCTAGTCCAATCCCCACCCTAACGTGAATGGGGGGAAAAAGGAAGTAGATTCTAGTCAGTCAGAATTAAAGGCAAAACCGATCCACTTTACTTTCTACTTGACAGAAAACAAGAAGCTCATCAAGGAATCCCTACAAACAATAGCTTTAGTAGTTCCCAAAATGCAAAATTCACCTACAAATTAAACCAACTGCTAAGTGTGTATAGAGTAATTTCTTTCATTATTGCCTTCCTCATCCCCAGGGGATTTTTTAGACCTTGTTTCCCCCTAATTGCCTCCAACACCCAGGAAATTTAAACCCCACAAGTAAACCGTGTCTCGATTCATTCACAGCGTCCTTTGGAGCAGGCAGTCCCTTGCTCTAAGACGTTCTTGTCACCTAAGCACCAAGCACAGCCTGAGAACGCACAACACGCACTCACACAAACTCAGACAGACAACAGGTGAGATATGGCACGTGAGGAGGAAGACAAGATAAATGAGCTTCACCGTCACCCCAGATCCGACAAGAAGTGACACACGCAGCCTGTTCGGGTACAGGTGATTCCTAGAAAACAGCCAAGGGCAGAATTTGGAGAAGCAGCACCGCAGTCCAGCAAGGTCTGGGGGCTTTAGAAGGGAGGGGCGCCCCGACCAGGTACTGGGGGATTCAGAAGGGAGGGGTGCCCCGACCAGGTACTGGGGCTTCAGAGGGGATTGGTGCCCCGATCACTTCCGGGGGGGTTCAGAGGGGAGGGGTACCCTGACCACGTGCTGGGACTTCAGACGAGAAGGCGCCCCGACCGGTTCCTGGGGATGGCAGGACAAGCCCAGGGTTCCGTCGTCACTTTTCACTCCCTACTCCCGAATCTCGCCCTGAAGTTGCAGCCAGTCCAGGTATTCATTTACCCATAAAATTAAGTATCTGTGAGTAACACAAGTCACTAATCCACACAGATCTGAGTCTACAAATACCTCCCAGAGACGCCACCATCCCTTCTGGTAGAAGAGCAGCCCAGCGGCCCACGCTGCTAGGAAGGGAGACTGTCTCCAGCCTGACGCTGCAGAGTCCTCAACACAAAGTCTACCTTCTGGAACCATGCCGTCTCCTATAGAAGCAACTAGGGGCATGTAGGGTTTTTTAAAATCTTTTTTTTTTCTTAAGACAGAGTCTCCCTCTGTCACCCAGGCTGGAGTGCAGTGGCTCGATCTCGGCTTGCTGTAACCTCTGCCTCTCGAGTTCAAGTGATTCAGCTGCCTCGGCCTCCCGAGTAGCTGGGATTACAGGCGCCTGTCACCACGCCCAACTAATTTTTTATATATTTAAGTACAGATGGGATTTCACCTTGTTGGTCAGGCTGGTCTTGAACACCTGACTTCACATGATCCACCCTCCTCGACCTCCCAAACTGCTGGGAACACACGCATGAGCCACGGTGCCCGGCCCATAGAGCTATTTAAATTTGACTAAAATTAAATAAAATTAGAAGTTCTCATTTACACTTCAAGCATTCAGTTACCCCCAGGCGGCCACTGACCAGCGGCTGGTAGAGATGTCACACTCCACACTGCAGAAGGATCTAGGGACGAAATGGCTCTAAGATCATCTCGACATCTTTATGTTGAAGCTACTGAAGTTTTACTCTGATTATTATAGACATCAGCATTTTCCCACTTTAAAATGTCAGAGCTATTGCAATGATCAGCTCTGTGGCTTCCCAGCAGCTCTTCTATTCCTGGACAGAGAACTGTAGAGCATCTGCACTCTGCCTCCACAGTAAGGGATAGTAGAAGCCTCCGTATAAAATCAGGGGGAGAAAAAAAAATGAATCCCTAGTCCGCCTCTCCCCCTATGATTTTGTGAAACTCCTCTTAATATGCAGAATAACTGCCAGAGTTGCAATAAAGAAGCATCCCTTGACCAGGAAGCAGCAGGGAAGCAAGAGGAGGGAGATGCAAAGACCCTCCGTTCCCTCTGGGACCCCAGGCCCAGCCAGGACTGAGAAGGGCCGCACAGCCCGGCAGACCCGCACACCTGATGCGAACCATACACACGACTTCCCTGGGCCTCGGTCCCCTGCTCTGCCCTCACTGGCCACTGTGGCTCTGAGTAGAGGCAGCTCCCTGAGCCCTAACACCCACAGCCAGTCCCCTCCTTGCAAGTCTCAGCTGTGCTTTGACTGCCTCCCTGATGCTTCTCATCATCATCTGCGTACCGTGTCCCCTCTACCCCACAGCCCTTGCTACCGCCCACCCCACCAGGGAGCCTAGCACACAGCAGGTGCCCGAGACGCCCCAACGGGCGGGCATGCCAGGGTAGGGCTTGGAGTTCCAAGGGCCATGTCCCGCATACCACCACAAGTGCCGCGGAGGCTGTGGAAGGGGTCCAGGTTTCAGCCCTGCACTCAGCTTCTCCTGGCCCCCGAGGCCAAGAACCTAGCAAGGGAGCGCAGCGGGAAGCTGGGTCCCAAACCCACTTCCTGCTCCTCAAGAGGAAGGGGGCCTCGGGGCACAACCCCACGACACCTTTCCTCCTGCCAGGCTGCCTGTCACAGCTCCAACACCTTCACCGCAGGGAAACCCACCTCTGTGAGGAGAAAACCAAGTACCACAGGAGCCACGTCCCCCGCAGCGTCTGCTGAGCCCAATAGCGACAGCAGCAGCCGGGTCCCCACTCAGCACACACCGACTCGGAACCCGCCACGCACACCACAACACCGACCATCTTGAAGCTCAGCTTCGACTCATCAGGTCTCTCTTCCATGAAAGCTAGGCATGTCTATCTTCCCTGGGCTCACAGAAAGAAGAGTGACTCAGCCCCGAGTGTGAACAGAGTCAAGCTCCCACTAGCTGTACAGACAACCTCCCTTGCCCTGTCCTGGGGAGGAGCCAAGCGCAAATAGCCATCTTTTGCCCACATAGGTACGGAATTCAGTCAGTTCTCTCAATGGAGTTGTGACAGGTCAACTCCAGGCTCCTCAGTGCTCTGGGGTTCACCTCGGGCCACTGCACCTTTGAAACGTGACTGTGGACTCCTCTAGGGTGCACAGTGTCACGGCCATTTCATTCAGATACTGCAGGCCCCTGCCGTGGAGTCAGTACCCAGGACACCCCTGCCGGCATCCTCCGAGATGCTGCTGCAGCTGCTGTGATCTGAGAACAGCCATGCACAGGCATCAAAGGGAGGGCTTCTCAAATCTTTTCCAGGAGCAGTGGCTACAGCTTTGGAAGACGTTGCACTGAATCCTGGGTGATCGTGGCTTGGTCTGCAATCTAAACCTAGTTGCTGGGGAGACACACTCTGTTGTAATTGACAGAGGCTTTTGGTGGCAGCTCTACCAAGACCAAGAATGGCAACTAATCTGAGATTTACTATCCATACTTTCTATTTGATGTTTCAAAGGAAAGCATCGTGAAGTTCCAGTAGCAAGGAATTTTCTATAATCGACCACACATCAAGATATAGCAGAAATGTAGCTAAAATGTTCATAGGATCTATGCAGAGGAAGAGACGGGTCTATTTCAGGAAAAGTGCTTGCTGGCTTTTAAGAAACATAGTGAAATCCCTGCCAAGTAAAAGATTGTTTATACTTTTGCTTTGGAAACGGAGGGAAAGTTCTTTCTTATTATTTGAATACATTAACTGTATTTAAGTGTTCTGGTAGATTAAGTATTAAACATTCAAAAGGAAGTAATTCTGTTCAGTCTATTTCATTCTTTAAATGAAGCTTTCAAAAACCGACAAATACCTGGCCGGGTGTGGTGGCTCATGCCTGTAATCCCAGCACTTTGGCAGGCCGAGGCGGGTGGATCACGAGGTCAGGAGATCGAGACTATCCTGGCTAAAACGGTGAAGCCTCGTCTCTACTAAAAACGCAAAAGCCTAGCCTGGTGTGGTGGCAGACACCTGTGGTCCCAGCTACTCGAGAGGGTGAGGCAGGAGAATGGCGTGACCTGGGAGGCGGAGCTTGCACTGAGCCGAGATCACACCACTGTACTCCAGCCTGGGCAACAGAGCAAGACTCCGTCTCGAAAAAGAAAACAAAAAGTGGCAAACACCCCATTGTCTGCCCTGGCTGCGGCCATCTCCACGGAGTGGACAGAGCTTGGGAAAAGCTCACTGTGGAGGCCCAGAAGGCCGGGCCTGGCCTTTGCTCAGCAGATGAGCAAGAGGGTCAGCCACCCTAGGGAAGAAGCCCATATTTGCTATGTTACTGATGATATCCACATAAATTTCTATTTTGCCTCTCACACAGAACTGGGATCTATGTTTGAGCAAGCAGCTCATGCCAACAGTCCCTCCATGCCATCATTTCCCTGACCTCCCCCAGAAGAGCCAGGCCAGGCAGCGTCCCCACACGGGGACTGGGTCCCAGGAAGATCCTGGTCCTACCCCTCTTCTCTCTCATCCCTGCAACACCCTGGCTTGCTGTGGAAGCCCAGCAGTGCTGGCTAAACCCACGTTCACCTGGGGCATTCAGGAGAAGCCTCTGTGCAGAAATCAATTGGGAAGTAGGATTGTGTGTGCTGGCAGGTCACTGGAAAGGATTTGCAGAACTCAGTTTTCAACACAGGTGCCGCCACCAAGTCCCTGAAGACCTTTGTGGGCCTAGAGCCACAGAGCCATTTGAGGCACTCTCACAATCTCTAACAACCCTGCACAGAGGCCCTGTTTATCCAAAGGACCATAAAATTTTCCATGTAAACAAAGTTTGACATAATGAATTAAAAGTGAAGTCGCCACTTCTATTTTCCATTAATCCATTCATTCAAACAAGTATCTCTTGAGCGTGTTCATCAAATACTGTGGAATTAGGATTCAGTCCATGCCTTCAAGAAATATACAGCACAGAAGAAAAGGTATAGCTTGTAACTAACAGTGGTGAATAGGCAAGAAATACACATCGCAGAAGGAAAAGTATAGCTTATAACTGTAACAGTGGTGAACAGGCAAGAAATAAACATCATAGAAGGAAAGGTAGAGCTTGTAACTAACGTCATAGAAGGAAAGGTGTAGCTTATAACTAACAGTGGCGAACAGGACAGAATCTCATAGGCTCGTCAGGAGCCACCGAGGAGGAAGCCATGATTCGCATCCACCTGCAGTAGATAAATGTTTCCCGGATAAAGTAACTTTTCTACAGTGATATCTGCTCCTTATTGTTTAATCCTCCTCGATAGGGTATTAAATTACCACTTTATGTGCTGCTTATATAAAATACATCATTGTCAGGGGAGGTTATAAAATAATACTTCACACAAGCTTGGGCTGTGAATGGTGCGAGGCAATGGGACGATGTGTTCCCGTGTTCTCGAGACGCAGAAGGGGCAAGACCCTGCTTCCCTTCTCCTCCCCACCGCCCTGTTCCCAGATGAGGGGCGGAGGCAAGGCCGCCGGGCAGTCCTAGAGCTGGCTCCAGGGCCACGACACCACGCCCAGACTCTCTGCGCCCCATGCAAGAAACACAGACTGTGGGGCAATCACCAATTTACCTAGCAGTGGGGAGAGTCCTTCATCAAAAGCCTGTGCTTCCAGGAGCCAGGACAAAGCAGGAGCCCCTAGGAAAACTGTTCCGGGTGCTCCTGAAACCTGGGCAGAGTCACAGTCTGGCAGGAAGCACCAGTGATGCAGGTGTGCCCAAGATTGGGAGGATGGCCAGATGCCTGGAGACCAGACCGGCCTGCAGGAGATGACCACCTCTCTCTGGTTCATTAGAGACAGACAGTCTGGGCTTCACTTTTGTATGTGGAGTCTCACAGTACAGAAATGTCACAAAGAGATTAGACTTCGTATACCCCATTTTTTTAAATTTAAAAAACACAATTATTTCAACTAATTCTAAATCCAGCAAAGAAAAATAAGTATATAAATGCATGCCTCCAAAATGTAAACCACAATCTCTTTACCCATAGGAGACCCAAAATTTAGTGTACTTTTTCTTCAGTATGATCTCATTTTTTTTTAAGCCATTACTGAGGTGTCTCCTCACTGCCCCATGAGGAGGTTCATGGGCTCTTCAGGGCTCTTTGCTGTTTCATCATTTTTTAGATTTAAGGGCAGGATCATTTTCCCACACTTGCTTGCTTCCCTGATCACCAATTTTTCACAAGGACATCATTGTGCCTCAGAAAACCTAGTGACTGAACTTCATTAAAAGTGAAAACGATAGGGACATGTTGGCTGCTATGACAGCATCCTCAGTCACCGAATCTCCCTGGGGGACCCGACACACCCCCAATCTCCTTGGAACCCCAGCATGCAGGTATCGCTGCGGCTGACAGGACTGACCCACCCTGGGGGAGGCATAAAAGCAAAGGGAAGAGAAGGCAGGTGACTCATTTAGGAAACTCAGGTGATCCTCTCGAGTCACATTTCTCAGGGTGTCAGGGTACCAGCTACATGTAGGGAACCTCCTTGGCCTGGCAGGTGGCAGACTCCTGGGACCCTCCTCAGACATGTTAATCAGAGAATCTAAAGACGGGCAAACTCTGAAAAGTATCTGTAAAGGAAGGACTTAGCTCTGCTGTGAGCCCACTACACGTGGGGTCACGCAGGATGCCGCTCCCAGCGTCCAGTCTCCATTTCACCCTCCTGGGAGGAACACCCGTCAAGTCACAGAGCACGGTCTTCAGCGAACACCTTCCTGCGCGACCTCCACTGTCTCCCAGCCCTGCAGGAGTAGTCGCCGAGTAGGGGAAACAAGTCTTTGCTCCTGACCCGGCCACCTTGACGCTGGGCATAAGACCAGCACTGCTACGTCTCTGGGGAAAGGAGCGGCCCTGGGCAGGAATGCACTTGGCAGCCCCAGGGAGGGACCAGGTGTGGAGGACCAGGCCTCTGCCCGCAGACACGTCAGCACAGCATCCTGGAGCAGAACCTCCAGCCCAGCTGAGCCTACAGATGGCTGCAGCCCTGGACAGCATCTTCACGGTGACCCGGGGGACTGGGCCAGAGCCGCTCAGCAAGGCTGCCCTGAATTTGCAACCTGAAGAAGCTGTACAGTCGTACGTGTACTTTGCCTTAAGCCCCTAGTTTTGTGGTCACTTGTCACACAGCGACAGACAGTGGATGTGCACGGACTCCCAGGCCACGATGGCCTCTGCCGGCCTCACCCGGGCTGTCTCATCTGTTCCCGTGACATCACGTTTCTCAGAGCCAAAGGCTGCCAGGATCCCCTCTTTTCTTCACGACGTCGTTACAAGCTCACGATACAAACTGAAAAAAAACAATCTGTAAAATACAACGTATGACGCAATACAAGGGGAATGCCCAGGCACACACACACGCGAAACAGGCACAAGTGTGAAACAGGCACATGCACAAACAGGTGTACATGCGTGAAACAGGTACACGCGTGAAGGTGTACACTCGTCAAACAGGTGTACATACACACATGAAAGCACCCGACATGAAGGGCTGTCTTTGGGAGCCTAGTTTTTAGACATCTCCCTCACCCTTTTACATCTGCACGATCACAAACACAGCACACCACACTACTGAGGGGAAGCCCCAGCTTCTCATGGGGGCACATGAGGCTTTTTATTTATGCCACAGGTTGCATCACTACATTCTAGAACTGCAAGGCCCCCCACTGCCAGGACTGGGTCAGGTCCACCCTGTGCTCCAAGGACCAGGCCGCCTGCCAGCCCACACGGACCTGCCCCTCGGATGGTGCGGCTGCTTCTAAAACAGAGGCTCAGGCCCACCCAGAGACCTGCAGTACCTGTTATTAAATCAAGACTTGGCTGTGGGTAAACGTGAAGATTTTTATTAAACATGACTCTGCAACATTCAAAGGACCATAACTGAATGCTCCTTTCGCAGCCACGGCGTGTCCAGACACTCATAGAGAAGGCCAGGGCGTGGGAACCCACGGAGCCCCGACAAGGCAGACTTGGAGCTGTGTGGCGCAGTTAGCACCCTTTTTATGCTGATACTTGCCTTTCATATTCAGATTAAAATAAAAAATACGCAAAAGTAGTTCACATTCTATTTCAATTCTCTATTTTTGTAGTAACTGGGCCCCTTTCCCTCTGGTTTCCCAGCCCAGTGATAAATAGGCCCAGCTGGGATTTGTCAAAGTCTGGACCTCTGTTGTAGAGTAAGTGAGGGGGGTAGGGAGGGGAGCAGGAGTGGAAAGGAGGAGTGGGGGATAGGGAGGGACAGAGGGAAGGTGAGAGAGAAACCGCCGAAGGCTGGAGGTAGGAGGGTTGCTCCCTGGCAGCCTCAGGCTCCCCGTTCCAAGGTAACTGAGCTGGCATCACGCATGCGGTGCCATCATATGACTTGGCTGACACACGCCAGAATTACAACAAAATGCTTCAGAAGACTAAGCACCAGCACCTTCAGATTAGGGTAGAGTCCCGGTTTCACGCTTGCCTTGTGTGACATTCTATAAATTGTAAAGATAACGCATTTTCTTACCAGCCATGCTGTTCCCCAAATACTAACTATAATAAAGACCAGACAGCATCTGAGTACTGAGCGTGTGTCAAGCCCCGTGAGGTAGGCATCATTTACTTTGCTAGAGAAAGAAACAGGCTCTGAGAGAAACTTCCTGAGGCCAGGCAGTTGTCTCCAAACCCACCCCGCGCCTCCTGACCCTGAACGTGGAGGACCCAAGTCATTTACGTGAATAATTTACCTACATGCATGTGAGATTGAGATTCAGCCCCCAGATCTAATCATCTTTATGCAGGAATGTGTCAGGAAGGTATACAATTCTATGAGTTCGAGCTGGGGGAACAAAGGCAGGCACCCTCGACACACATGTGGTGCGGAGGTACGCGCCCAGCACAGGGGCGGACAGGAGCAGGTCCAGCCCTGCCCAGTCACACGCCCACCCTGCCATGCCAGTGCAGGGGCCGCCACCGCGTCTCGGGGAAAAGCAGCTTCCCCTGCACAGGAATCTACCCTTCAAAGTGTGTTGCTGAGAAGGTTTGGACCAACATCTCAGAAATCAGACACCGTGTAACACGCTTATCTATACAGGCTGCCTATGTCAGGGAATCACCAATAATTCCCATCTCGCCATCAATTATTTCTGGTAAATACTGATTATTCTAAGTTAACTGAGGCAACACAAGAACAATATAATGGAAATGTCAGAGTCAATCAGCTCCACCTGCTGAAGAGCTGGGAGTAATGATGAAACCTAAGGAATCCTGGAGAACGCAGCAGGACCCCAGACGCCGCGGACCACCCCAGCCTCCTTCCACAGGAGAGTTAGTCGTGGGGCCAAGGAACGGCTTTCCAAGGAATCTCAGAGGTTCTCAAGGTCTTGAAAGTTGAACGGGAATTAAATATTTGCATCTGAGTCACACAAGCACATTAAAAGTAAAATTTCCTCTTTCCACTAGAATTATGAGCTTGCGGCGGCGACACTGGCTGTATCTCATGCTCGTGAGATGTTTGGGGGCAGCCGTGCGTCTCTGGTGAATCATTTATAATCATGAAAGAAGTGCTTGGGCCCTCGATCCAGGACCACAGACCCCACCAACAAGGGTCTAAACAGGACAAGCCTCGGCCTGGAGAGGCTGGTGTCCGTGGGAGCTGGGAGGAGCACCAGGAAAACTCAGGGGCAAGCCCCACGCAAGCTCGGCATGTCCTACCCCATGCAGTCGGCATCAGCCACAGGGATCTTTTGTTCTTTTTTGTTCAGGAAGGAACATATTAAAAAGCCCGGGGCCCAGGGCCTGGACTCCTCAAAGCTCTCCACAGAGCCGGGTTAATTGGCACCTTCCCTCATGTTCAAGTCAACTATATATGGCTGCTGAGGGCATCTCAGAGCAGGTGCAACACTGAGCTTTCTTGCTGTCTGGGGAAAGCAGGAATTCCAGGCCTCTGCCTTAATACCTCCCCAGAGGCTCTGGCCCAGGTGAGCTCAACTTCTCCCAGGTAAGGAGCACAGACCAGCTTCCCCCATGCCCCTCAGGTCACACAGGAGCGGTGCAGACCCTTGCAACTTGGCACGAGCCCTCGCAACCCACCCTAGAGGCAGCAGCCCAGCCCTGTGGCCCCGGCCTGGCAGGAGGCAGCTGCTGGGGCCCCTGCTCAGGGTTCAGCACAGCGAGGTCCAGCCACAGCAGGGGAGACATCCACCACCCGGCCATTCATCTTTAACCTAAAACAGACACAGGAATGCGGCAAAGGGGTCCTTCCCCTGACAAACCCATCCTTCCTATTCTCATCTCTCCCTCCTTCCCCAGTACTGCACCCAAGGCCACCCAGCACTGTGCCCAAGGCCTGACTCCCAGTTCACAGGGAATCCAAGACAATTATGATTTTGAGAAACTGGGAGCTACATAGAAAATGAGTCGGTAAAGCCATTGTCCACTGATCCTCCACTCCACACAGCGGAGAACCGTCCTCAGGATAAAACCCACGGGGCGGGGAAGACGCGATCAAGGCGGGCAGGACCGCGGAGCCACAAACCTGGTGGTTCAGGGAACAACGCCACGTGAACACAAACCTAAAGTGCTCCACAGCTGGAAGACAAAACACAGGAGACAGAAACGCTGACCGTTTAAAAGAAAAAGAAAAAGAAAAAAGCCTCACTCTTAAGAGTCCATCAAGATTTAAGTTCTCAAGTCACAATGTATCAGCACAGACTTCTCATAATGCCTGAAACTTGGCGCAGTAAACACGTGAATCAGTTCTCCCAAGTCCATCGTTTTCTTTGATGAGCCTCTTGAGTCTCAGGCTGGTTTCAAAGTAAGCCCTTCTCTGTTTGTTGATGATTTAATAATTAACATACATGAAAACACATTGACTTCCAACTTAATCTGCTAACAAAATATTAATTACCACACTGGCTGTCATCCACAGAAAAAAACACAATCACCTTCTGGTTGTAAAAACATTAGAATTCGAAGCCACTTTGGCCATCTGAACAGCCCCTGCTTTTGACAAGGGCATTCCAAAGCTAATCTGAAAAACTAGTCCAGGCCATGATCGCTGGGGGGTCGGACTTGCCTCATCACCCTACCTCCCTTCTGGAATTAGACAGAACTTAGACGTTTAGTCTGATGGGAAACATTTACAATCTATTCTCTCCGAAGCTACCTGGAGGATTTCCTCCACATGACAAAGCCTTGGTCTCCACAACCCCTTATCTGACAACTCTCTTAACCAACTGTCAATCAGGAAATTTTCGAATCTACCTATGACCTGGACACCCCTGCTTCCAGTTGTCCCACCTTTCCAGACCAAACCCATGTACATCTTACATTTATTTGATCGATTGTCTCATGTCTCCCTAAAAGCTATAAAACCAGGCTGGGCTCTGACCACCTCGGGAATACGTTCGTAGGATCTCCTGAGGGTAATATCAAGGGCCATGGTAACTCATTTGGCTCAGAATAAATCTCCAAATGCTTCACAGAGTTTGACTCTTTACTGACATGGTACCTTTCATGGGTATTCATCTGGGGGACTCACAATCAACCAGAGGCAGCAGTTGCCCACTGTGCAAAAGTCTCTGCAGGACTGAGCCTCTGGCACGGGGACTCCAACCCCTGAAGCAGCAGCTCTCCCACGTCCCACGGCCTGATAGACCTGCACCTCCCGGGCTTCTCATTTCAGAGTCTCAGCAACAAATCTACCAAACGTGATCAACATCACAGAATATTCCTCGAGGCTTTTGGCTGTTGTTTCTCCCCAAGTTTACTCTAGAACCAGAATGGCAACACTCGGAACAGGATGGTTCTCAGTCACTGACCCTCCTGGTAAATACACTGTCTCCAAGGCCCTTTCCCGCCAGTCACAGCTTCCTTCATGTCAGGCTCGAAGGTCACCTCCCCAAGAAGGAAACCTCTTCAATCCAGCAACCACAGCTCCTGTTCCCATCTAGAGCTTGTCTGCCAGGAAGGGAAGACTCCTCATTCCAGAGACAGCAGGTGCCACAAACTCAGGGTTGTAGCCACTGCGAAGGCAAACACTCATGAAATTAATAGACTTTTTCCTCCTTGGATACTGACGTTTTCTCTTCTGGAGGTCAGCCAAGGCCATCTGCACGAGTCACGAGCGTGATGGCTCCAGCCCCTCCTTCGGTGTCAGCAGTGTGACTCCGCTCTGAGACCCCCTGCACCAGCCGGGCCATGCACCTGTTCCCACGACTGCTGTCAGCAGACTACAGTGATTCTAAAATAATCAGCAAACTGAGGTTCCGAAGGAAGCATTTTAAAGAAAAATGTGTAAGTTTTACTGCATGAAATCAGCTACATCTTTTGCTACTCCAGAGGCTTTTTGTTTTGCTTTCCTCAAGGTTCTCTACAATGATCCTGACAGTCAAGCTTCCCAGTTACAGGCAGAGGGTTGGGCAGGCCGCGTCTGATGTGTAACACACACAGAGGATCCACATCATAGGATTTTCCCTGTTCACCAACATCATCAGGACAAACACTAAGCAATAATAATCTCCCTGTCTGGAAAACTGAGCTCACTTGAGAACTAATGCAACAAATGTGTTTGACAAAGTTGCAGGTGGACATTTTAGTGAATAAATCACTATTTCAAGGAGGATAAAGGCTCACTATTCAAAGGCATGTTTTTGTCAAGGTTTGTAATTTCAGCTTCATGCATTTAAATCATGAAGTGAGGCTTGTACCTGATACATTACAGAATCTCGACAAAATAGACAAAATTCCAATTCTGTACATTCTCTCTCATTCTTTTCCATATGCATACGGATGGTGGTAATTTAAGTTGGCATTCCAACAAGATTTCTAAATTAAACTGTCTTCTACTTTAAACACTACGTGTTAAACATTACACATTCCATTGTTCAACATTTATAGCAGGGTCTGTATGGCCCGTTTTAAAGATTTCTTCCTCACTAAAAGCAAGCGTTTAAACAATAAATGATCTACTCTAAAATATTCTAGAGACAGAGATACATTTGGAGAGTGGACACACTTAACACAGAAATCTGCAACATCAAACAGGCACAACCGGCAGTGAGGGTGGAAGGGGCGCTATGTGAGTGCCTCTAAAAACACACACAAGCCTGGCTGCTTAAAAGGAATGAATATAGCT
Organism: Macaca nemestrina; assembly: GCF_043159975.1. Taxonomy (NCBI): domain Eukaryota; kingdom Metazoa; phylum Chordata; class Mammalia; order Primates; family Cercopithecidae; genus Macaca; species Macaca nemestrina. The sequence continues at coordinate 319,504 of NW_027257868.1, forward strand.
CAACACTCCCATGTGAACATTGATGTGTCTACTGCCTTACAGAATCCTCCTAGCTGAGCTGCAGGAATCTTCTTTGGAACCTTTTCTCACCTACACTGCCTACAGGTGCCCACTGGGCTCCCTGGGCAGTATCGTGTCTTTGTTTAGAATATCACAGTATTAGGAGATCTGTTAAATCCCAAGTCAGAGCCTTATCATAACTCAGACACCATCCCTCAGGGCTTGTGGGCCAACTTCGGCTAATGCAGGCTGCTCCACAGTGCCCTGCAGATGGGCTTGGTTCATCCACACGATTTTAAGATTTGGGGCTGCCGTTTTCTGCAGTCACAGACGCGGACTTACATATTCATCATGACTGAAGGCAGCACGTATTTTTATGTTCCTTCTGTAACGGTAATAATCATGGCAACATTTCCCCGATCCTTAAAAAAGCCTCCTAACAGTAGATGCATTCCACCCCCTTCCTTAAAATTAATAGAATTTACCAAACTAGGTGAAATCAGTCTTCATGAGAAAGTGAGAAATCAGTGTTCACACAATGGCATAGTAGCTGGGCATAGAGTATACATCAACATCCCAAACTAAGCACCCATCACAATTATTCCCAACTCGCAGGAAAGCTAGAAAAATTAGAAGGCTTAAAACATAATTATAAATGAAAATAACAAGAAACCAAAGTTTCTGAGGAGCATTTGTTAGCCAAACAAGGAAAGCCATTAACCAGTGCTGATTACATTGCATTTGATTACATTGCATTTGATTACAGCAGCCAAAGACGTGTCCAGAGGAAGAGACTTTTAAACATTAGTCTTTCGGTAAGAATGGTTGCTTAACAAGTTCAGACTACTGGGCTACACCAATCATCAATTAAAAAGCAAGGCAAACGAGTGAGAGTCATTTTCCTTAATCCTTAACGTGTCAAAAATTACCACATTGGTCAAGCTGGTCTCCAACTCCTGACCTCAGGTGATCCACCCACCCCGGCCTCCCAAAGGGCTGGGATTACAGGCATGAGCCACCATGCCTGGCTGAGAACTGTTTGACAGAGGCTGAGGGGAGGCTCCTGTCCCTTCCTGGGACATCCACATCCCACCTAGTTTCCCATACCGACTGTGACACTCGAAGCATCACAGCAAGGGCAGCTGCATCCCCACAGTTCTCTGCACTAACACCACAGCTGCGCGCGCAGCCATAGCCCTGGAGCTGCCACTCAGCCTTATCGTGCTGGCACAAGCACAGCAGAAACTAACACGACTCCAAGAGGGAGGAGTGGGGACCCAGGGGAGTGAACCAGGAGGGAGGAAAGTGGCCCAGGGGAGTAGGGAGGAGTGGGGGCTCAGGGGAGTGAAGAAGAAGGGAGGCATGGGGGCCCAGGACAGTGAACCAACAGGGAGGCGTGGGGGCCCAGGGCAGTGAACCAGGAGAGAGGCGTGGGGACACAGGAGAGTGAACCAGGAGGGAGGAGGGTGGAGTTCGGCCCAGCGAGTGAAACAGGAGGCAGGAGTTCGACCCAGGGAGTGAACCAGGAGGGAGGAGTGTGATCCAGGGAGTGAACCAGGAGGGAGGAGTGTGGTCCAAGGAGTGAACCAGGAGGGACGTGTGTGGTCCAGGGGAGTGAGCTAGGGAGGAGGAGGGAGGAATGTGGTCCGGGGAATGAACCAGGAGGGAGGAGTGCAGTCCATGGGAGTAGGGAAGAGTCTGGTTCAGAGGAGTCAACAAGGAGCCTTTGGGGGTAGCAAGTTCACACACCACAAATACCTCCCAATCCATCCGCGTGCAGGGAGGGGCCGGAAACCACGCAGGAGCTACAGCGCTTTCTCCTCACAGAAGAGGAGTAAGGATATCGAATCATGCATGAAATCAGAGCTAAAGTTCTACCACGGTGGGGAGACGCTTCACAGACCCAAATGGGTGCAAAACAAAACCAATCATACAAGATCAGTGGATGGAACGGGATCAGAAATTTAAGCCTGTAACAAGCTTACAGAAAAAACTTCACTTGATCTGCAAGATGACTGCAGCTCTGCTTGATCATTTCTGCAAATGTCTAACTCGCGATGAGCCATCTCAGAGCCCTTCAAGAGGAGTAACAAAATCAAAACGCCACGGCATCCTCCGTATTTTAGATAGCCTGCAACAGTATGGAAATGAGCAGCGGTGCCAGAGCTTTCAAGTTTGTTTGAAGTAAATTTCAGCATGAGGGCAGCATCTTTCTGGCTGAAGCAATGAGGTAGGCTCCTGCTCACCGCATGGGAGACCAGCTTTCAGCTAAGCTGCTGTCAAGGGTCTGCAAACCACGATCCCCGACCGAGCCTTGGCCAGGGAACCAGAAGTGATTTTTACACTTTGACGTTTTCACAAAAGAAATATATGCAGAGACTTCTATGGCCCTCAAAGCATCACACGTTGCCTACTCTGCCCTTTACAGGAGCTTCTAGCTTTGCTGTCAGTTACAAAGTGTTTCTATAAAATAATGTCACTGATTCTCAAGCATGCCAGCAAAAGTCACACTTCTCAACAACCCTCAATGGAGATGCACCATCCTGTGTTTCACACAGATTTTAGATTTTTAAAAGCCAAAATAAGGGAGGTAATTCAGCTAAGTATTATAGTAACACAATTTGAGATACTTAATGATGTGTGACAACAGAATACTTGGCATTCCTGTGAGGCAATAAACTAGCTCAAACACAAAATAACAAATCAAAGCATGTTTTGGCCTCTCAAAGTGATCAGTGAAATTGGAAATAACATTCAGTTAAATGACACTAAAAAAAAAAAAAAAAAAAAGCACAAACAAAACAAATACTACTACACCATCACTCCTTAAATTTATTGAACTACTGCTGCCAAATAAAATGGAGAGACTTCTTACTGCAGGGTAATAATCGGCCATTGTCATCATGAAATAGACCGCTGTGCAGGCTCAGGCCCTCCAGCCCACAAAGGCAGGGGGAGGGAGGAGAAACGATGGCCAGAAACAAAGGGACAGGGCAACCATGACCTAGTCAGCAATTGTACCCTCCCACCTTTCTTCTGGACTTACAATTTTGGAGCCATCTGGGTTTACCTTCCTATGTCCATAAGTCAGCAAGTTCTCGAAGCCAGAAATCTACAATGCTTCTGGCAGCCAAGTCCTCTCGGCCTTCCCCCCATGTTTTAGGGCCTCATCAGCTCACCCCTGGATAGTATCAATGGCCCCGGAGCTCCAGTCAACCTTGCACTCCACAGACTCAAGTATGCCAGGAGCCACTCCAGGCTGCCACTGCCATGACCAAAGGCTTTCAGAGACAGTCGCCAGCACTGCACAAATCCATGTGGCTTCACCAGGCGCAAAGGGGCTCCAGCATTCCATCCAGTCTGTCGCTGCTACCATAGCTGTGAGTCTAGGATATGTCAGGAAGGGAAGGAAGACACCATGTACATCATCTCATTTAAGCTTCAGTGTCACAAGGTGGATTTTGTCGTGCCCGTTTTATGGATCAGGAAAGTTTTAAGGAGGGCAAGCACAGGGCCCTGCTGACACAAGAGCAAGACCCGCAGAGGCCTGGGCATGACCCCCGTCCCACGCTCCCTGGGTCCTGATATCCACTCCTCCCCCGTGGGAGCCTGATCCTGGGTCTGCCTGAATTGCTACCATTCCTAAGACACGACTCACGTCTGTCCACCTCCTCCTTTATCTGTTTCCCGCAGCCCAGAGGCGTGTGTGCTCTTCCATCCAGACAGACATCACACTTCAGCTCCTGCATCTGACATCACTTCAGCCAAAAGCTTCTCTCAAACCTCCCCCACACCTGCCGGTCACACAGGTCTGCACCCATCACCTTTCTCACACGAATTCTCACATATTCCTGTGTAGCACCATCCAACTGATGATAGTCTGGGAGGAGGAAGCTTTGTAGATAAGTCCACGTTCTACTTTGCTCCCAGCCCTCCGTCTTGCGTCTTGCATGAGGCAACCGATTAACAGCAATTTCATTTCAGCACAACATTTCCATTTGAAGAAACGCAGAGCATAGGGCTCTGGTCATAATTAAAAGCTTGTTTCATTTGTCATTTGAAATTCCATGTACTGCTGCAACAGCAGCACCCCCTCCTCGCCAGGCTCTGCCCTAAGGACATCTTTCTTCCAGCGCTCGATTCCCATCAGAACCCTGGCAGTGAGAGCCCCGCAGGTCTCCCAGCGCCTCGGGCTGCGGCTTCCACGCTGGGCCGGCACTGACAGGACCGGAATGGTGCCCCCAACAACTACAGGATTGGAAGCTGGTCGACTGCTCTGTAGAATGGAGACATGTTAGTAATCCCCGACATTTCCACTGACAGGCTGCTCAGGTAAACTGGGAAAAATCCACAAACTAGAAAGAATCCATGGGGAGGAGCACTTCTGTCTCCAACCTGGCAGCAAACGGTGGCTGTGCAGACGATCTCTTCAGGAAAACTATCGACTGTATCTCAGGTCAACAACAGCCCCGCTGAGGGCCAAAAAATCAGCTCCCCCTGGCTCTCACTTCCTAAGGGTCAGCCCTCCCAGGCCACCTCTCCTGGAAGATCAGCTCTGACGCACCCACGACGGTCAGGAACCGGCTCTGGGACACATTTCCCAGGCTCCTGCCCACCGCCCTCTCTCTTCTTCCTCCTCCATCTCCCTCTTCACTCCCATCCGCCCTCCCCCTTTCGCTTCCCTTCTCTCCTTTCCTCTCCCTCCCTCATTTCCTTTCAGCCCTCACCTTCCTCACTGCACTTCCCTATGCAACTCAGCGGACGCATTCTCAGGTCAGTAGAGTTTTCTTTCACTCTGTTTTTATTGCAATGATCATTCTTAATGAACAGAAACCTGTTTCGGACCATGTGGATGCCACCTCCTGACCAACTGCTGCCCCGCGGCTCCGTGTCCACTCAGTGACCTCACGGCGCAGGTGCCCAGCAGTATGGCTGTGACCAGGGGTAGCAACATGGGACATGAGAGAGGTATCCCAGCCAAGAGGCCCTGCAAAGCCTCCCCAGCAAACCGGAGCAAGGCCCAGGGCGGTAGGGAGAGCGCCGTGCTCACGATGTAGGCAGTTCAGCTTCCGCAAACTGTCCATCGACTGCAACTTACTTTGTTTCCATGGTTACAAAAGAACCATAAGCATTCTGAAATATGTTCTTGGTTTCATGTTTGCGAAATCTAAGCAACATTATAAGAAAAATCACTGAATTCTGCCTGAGGCTCTAGGGGTGTTTTCCTCTCTGAAAGGAGCCCCCTTCCAGGACTTGGGATTGAGTGACAGCCTTCAAAAATCACGGTTATCCTGGTGGTAACAGGGAACTCCTCAGCCCGCCAGGAGCTGGGGCCCTCGACAGCCCCCATGGCTCCAGACGCCAGTGTTCTAAGGATCACACATGTGCAGATAGCAAAGCTTGCTGCACACACGCCAGGTGCTAACAAGCCCCAAACGTCTCACTCATACTTGCTAACCACATCGCTTCTCTCAGCCTCCACGGCGTTTCACACTCTGCCTTTATATAGAGATGAACCATGCGTCCTGAGCGCTACAAAGATTCAACTCCTTCCGGGAAGAGGGGTGCATCTTTCCATCACGGGGTCCTCACTCCAGCTGGCACAGGATTTGCAGAGTGGGCGAGTCTAATGTTGATGACACTTTCTCAATATTCCCTTCACACCCCTCCAAAAACAAGAGTGCTGCCAGCTTCTTACCGACGTTGTAAGGAGCAAAATATTTCTCTCTTATTTGTCACTTTTTAACGTAATACTAGTGAAGAATGTGACTCTGCATGTACACTGTAAGCACCCACACCGTGAACATTCTGCTCTCCTGTGACTGTATTCACAGGTCACAAGGACAAAACTTCTCCATAGTAGCCAATATATATATATATATATTTTAACATGACTTCCACTCATCTGAAAGTCACAGATGTAGCTTTTCCTTCATAAAAAGATCCAAATGATACACAAACCAGGTTTAATAAACACATTGGTGCAGGTGGGAAAATGACCCCTCAGTCTCCCTCCCCTCAAAGACCAGGGCAGCCAGGAAACTGCGCTCTCCAGTAAATGACAGCCGGCAGGATTCCCTAAATAAGCAGCCGGAAGATTCCCATTTCGCAGAGCACACCTTTCAAGACTCAAGATGCCCCCGGCTCCCTGAATATCCGACGAAGAACAGGGCTACCCAACGGAGGACTGAGGCAGTAAACAAACATGTATTTGGCCGGGGGCGGCGGCTTATGCTTGTAATCCCAGAACTTTGGGAGAAGGAGGCAGGCAGATCACAAGGTCAGGCGATCGAGACCATCCTGGCTAACACGATGAAACCCCCGTCTCTACCAAAAATACAAAAAATTAGCCAGGCGTGCTGGCGGGCACCTGTAGTCCCACGTACTCGAGAGGCTGAGGCAGGAGAATGGCGTGAAGCCAGGAGGCGGAGTTTGCAGAGAGCTAAGATCACACCACTGCACTCCAGCCTCGGCGACAGAGCAAGACTCCGTCTGAAAAAAAAAAAAAATAAATAAATAAAATTTTAAAAGTTTTCAGCAAATAGCATCATCGACCCACAAATGAGAGGTACCGTTTTCATTCTAGGAGGGAAACACTACAAAGCACGTATATTTTAGCCCTGTAAGTGAATTCTTCGGGCATTCCTGTGTCCGCTATCAAATGCAGCACATCACCTCAAAAGGCAAAGTTCTATAAGTCACATCCAAGGAAGGGAAAAATCATTCTAAGTTTTAGCCATCCAGTAAGAACCTGATCCAGAGAAGCCTACTTGTTCCAGACTCTAAGCGGCAATATATTGCTACAATGTAATGAAAACAAAGGGATAATTAAGAAAATTTCAATGCTAATAAAAGGCAAAAACATAATTAGATTTATTCTACTCTAGACAGAGCAGCCGGGCAGTTCACCCATACGTTATGAACGTTGCTGTTTTTCAGACAGGGTCCCAACTCTGTCAAGGCTTGACAGCAGGGGCGTGATCTCCACTCACTGCAAGGTCCGCCTCCCAGGCTCAAGCGATTCTCTTCAGCCTCTGGAGTAGCCGGGACTACAGGTGTGCAGCCATCATGCCCAGCTAATTTGTGTGTTTTCCGTAGAGATGGGATTTCACCAGGTTGCCCAGGCTGGTTCCCTGGGTCTCGAGTTCTGAGGCTCAAGCAATCCGCCCGTCTTGGCCTCCCAAAGCCCTGGGATTACAGGCGTGAGCCATCACGCCTGGCCCCTTTTTTTTTCTTTCCTTTTTAAGCGATTAATGTGCTTCAGAGTCTTGTAGGCATTTAAAAAAAAAAAAAAAGAACAAGCAAATTCTGTAAGGGAAAGAAACCATTAACATGTTTTACACACCTCAAAACTCAAAACAGAAATACTAAGAATAAAATGTATTTTATTCACAGAGGCATTCTTAAAGTTCTGTAAAAGTGACACCATGGACACCACCACATCACAGACGAGTGTGGCAGGACTGCTCAGATTCAGAACACATTCTAAACAGTCCTCCTGCCACTTTCCTCAGTGGGAACACTTTATTCTGTCTTTTATTCAAATTAAGTATCTTGCAAGGGAGTTGAAGAAAACTGCAGAGCGGATTTTAAAACTTCAATGCTTTTCTCAATTTTCGTCACATTCTGATGCATTTTTACCTACTACACGGCCAATAAGTTTCAAGCTTTTTGCATCGATAAAGACAATGCTCCTTGTAGCAATAGGCTTTTTCTTTTCTATACAAAGATCTATAACTTAAGCTAGTAAACTGGGCATTTCACAAAGATTTTGCACAATTCCTAGCACAGATTTTAGCAAAATAAAACCATTATCTTTCTGCAATTAAATAACCAAACATAGGAAACTGCACAGTTAAAATAACCATTCCATTATTTTATATAAACACAAATGATAAAGGAGAGTATGCTTTGGAAAACAGTGTTTCCATAAGCTAATGATGAAGCAGAAGACAGTTCCTCAGCCTCATATGACATTTGACAACCGAAGTACTCTGGCCCAAGCCCAGCCCGGTTAAATGGAGGGGAAGTAAACATGTGACCGACCGTGGTGGGGCACTGTGTTAGCCACAGTCCAGGAAAGAACAGCTGACATGTTTCTTCTTCATGGGAAAACTGAAACATACTCGAGACACCTTAATTCTTTAAAACACAGTCTGCCCCAGTACTAACCTTAAGCTCCCATTGATAAAGATTGCGATAACCAGAGGTGTTTATCCAGGCCCTCGAAAATCACGGACATGGTACATACACAACATTTTCAAACGCTCAATGCTGCCAGTATGTTAAATGCGCTGTGATACCGGAGGTCTTGTGCAGGACCAGAAGCATCGCAGCCTGGTTACCTTCCTGGTGTTCAATGCTTTGTATGTGCAAAGTCTGCTGTTACAATTTACTGGGCTTAATGTCATTCAGTTTGTCACAGAAGAGAGCTATGACATTTACTTAATTCCACACACAGATTCTCAAAAGTTCATCTTCCACCAATGACCGCTCTGTCCACAAGACAGCGGAGGGAAGACCCAGGAAAGGCCTGGGAGATGCCAGGTGCTCACAAACTGGTATCAGTCTGCTGGTTCTGGCTTAAAGGAAAACAGACATAGAAGAAACTAAAAGGACTCACTACATCTAATATCACAATGTTCTCAACTTTACCTTAGCCAAAAATAAAAGCGGAATAGCAAAACTACTCCAGGGCATGATTCCAGGGCTAATCTGAAACATGAAATATTTAGAAGACAAAGCTTATTGTGAGTGCAATTAATATACACATAAAACACTGGTTTCGCAAAACCCAGTCTTTGCGTTTGCTTTTATAAAAAGTAAAATTCTCATGAGGATCACATACACTAACTGATTTTCAAATGAAGGGACTGGTAAACTTCAGGGCATATGATTTCTGCCACACACGAGGGGAGCAGTGAGAGAGAAGAGCTAGGAACAAGTGTGCTGAAGCTGTCCTAGGACTGAAATTCAGTTTCTGCCAAAACAAAAACACAGGAGGCTGTCAACTTCGATAGCAAGCTCTGCTTGAGAGCGTCAAGATGTTAAAATTGCAAAGGGGCTTCTCCCTGCTATAGGCACGCGTGATCCTTGCAAAAACATAGCTCAGCATCATCAAAAATCAGGAAAGAACACAAGCTTTCCAGACACGAAATCCAAGAGCAGAAGGGAGCAGAGTCCAAGCTTGCTCGGCAGAACTGTTCCCGGACAACAGCACAGAGGACGTCACAGGGAGGGCAGGGCAAGCAAGAGCAGCTTCCGTGATGCCGCAAGCAGGGCCTGAGCCAGGAGAGCAGTCTCCTCCAACCTGACAAGGAGGCGCGAGGAGCCACAGAGAAGTCAATTCAGGGTCTTTTTCAGAAAGGGGCAACAATGAGAAAATCTGGTCTTACCCAACCACCCCCCATCCACGGTAACAGCTAAACTCGCACGTGCGTCTGTCACGTTCCCCAACCCCTCTTGCAGATGCTCTTCCTGCACCCGGGTGCCTGTCTCCGTGCTGCTCCTGAGGCCACACCTATTGCCATCCAGTAGTGACCACGAATTCACCTTTGTCCGGGCGAAGCAAACGCAGAGTTCACACACTCTTGTACAGGTTTGCTGGCCGAGAATCTAACCGAGCTGTCCAATTCCAGATGTGCTGGTACCAAGGAGAACGCTCGATGTCCGGCATTTATAAACGGTATCAGTGGGTTCTCCTGGGACTCTCAGGCAGCCGAACGAGGGAGGGAGCTGTTGCCCCGTTGCCCCGAGCCAAAGCAGCGCTGCGAGGCAAACACCACAGGCCACATCACACTCGAGCACCGACTCTTGACAGTTGCTCGTTTGTGTGTTCAGAGTTCAGGGTACAGGCGACAGACAGGCCTGATCTCAGCCATGGGACAGCAGTGATTGCCCACAAGTCCCGTATCTAAGCCCCGACTTGCCCATCGGCCTTCCTTCAGGAACAATGCCCACCTCACAGTGCTGCCATGAACGCTAAGTCAGCACGTATATACACAACCAGATTCATTGCAATTGTGCTTTCTACCCCAAGTTAATACAACCAGGTGCTATCATCGAGACTGAATAACCAATATTAGAACAGAAGGTCAGACCAGCGATGGTGGCTCAGACCTGTAATCCCAGCACTTTGGGAAGCTGAGGTGGGTGGATCACTTGAGGTCAGGAGTTGCAGACCAGCTTGGCCAACATGGCAAAACCCCATCTCTACTAAAAATAATTTATCCAGACATGGTGGCACACACCCTGTAACCCCAGCTACTAGGGAGGCTGAGGCATAAGAATCGCGTGAACCTGTGACGTAGAGGTTGCAGTGAATGGAGATTGTACTCCTGGGCTCTACCCTTCCATTCTGGGTGACAGAGCAAGATTCTAATAAAACAATAAAAGGTCAAGATGAGAACTGATTGCCAAGGTCCACAGTCCATATACTTAAAACATAAAATTCATTAGCTAGTACTTGATCAAGTTGCTGCTTTCTTCATTACAATCTTGTATATCCTTCTAACACGGCTCAAAATGTTTACATTTGAACACACCTCGAGTATAACAAAAAATAAAGTGCCTGTATTTCACAAACGAGCAATTTCCAGTAAGGCTGCATCCTGCTCTAGTTAATCCTTTGACAACGTAAAACTGAGCCTTCCTGACACAGCACTGACACATGGTACAAGAAGAATGACCTCCAATTAAATCGCTAGATTTAGAGAACACGTAAATATAGTTTATCACTAATTCACTAGCCATTAGTAAGATTTTAAAGGAAGAAAAATTATCAGGACTGTAACTAGGAATAAAGGCAAAAATAAACATGAAGAAATTAGTCACGTTTAAATCAATACCCTTTCTGTGAGGCCGTAACAAAGTATACACAGCAGGGGCACAAACTGTCATGCTGAACTGTCACCAAGCTCTCTATGAAGGTAGTAAGAGCGTCCCAAGTCGCAGAGCCTCGTCTTCCTATTTAAACCCTAAACAGCCAACACCACTCAGCATGCAGTGAGAGCTCTGAAAGCTCAGAGGAATGCATGATGGGATGAAGGGCCCTAGCCCTGCCATCACCCTGCTGCTTATTAAAAATATAAAACAAACCCCTGCCTTCAAGGTGCCCAGATCTAACTAGTACAAGGTTTTGCTTTTAACAAGTTAACTACGAATGATGAAGACTCTCAACAGCTGTGTGAAATGTAAGGCAACCTCATAAGAGGAACTTGGCTGAGACTAAACCCAGAGATGGTTTTTTAACCACAGAAGAGGAAAGAACTGAAGAACCTTACAGAAAGTTGACAGCAATTTCTATTTCTCTATGGTACAACCTGGAATTTACCTTTGAGACAGACTGCCCTTCTGTTCTGAAAAATCAGATTATTCTTGCAATCCTCCATCAGGACTGAAATTCCCAAAGGCATGGAAAACCAAGTACTAATTTTAACCCCCCCCCCAAAAAAAAAAAAACTACCTATGATCTTAGATGTGAGATTTAGTATTCTCAAATTCCAAATTTGGAAATATTTTGCACAAAGTCCTTATTTTCCCTGTTTACTTGAAAGCTCTCTATTCTTTTGTCCTAAACATCTTCCTTCTCATCCTTCCAAACAATATCTGAAGATGAACTTACATATCGTTTTCAATGTTACAAAGAAGATACTACATTTGTCATGAACTGTTTATATTCACAACTCTAGGAGGGATTTTGCTACATTGTGAGGAATAACACGAGGCAGTTAATACGCCACGAATAAAGAACAGTAGAAAGTGGACACATTTCCTGATGAGTGCCGATTTCTCATTGAGCTGCTGACAAAGTTATAATACGGAAAGCTAGACAGCTGCTCTGTTAGTTCTACCTCACTTAAGTGACCGAGTCATTGTTGTTTCAGTTCCCTCTCTCGTCTGGGGATGAGACACACCTCACAGAGCTGTTTATGATTTCAGGAACACACACATCAATGAAGTGACTGTTCCTAAATCGTTGCAAAGGGTAGAGTAACCTGCCAAATTTCAACTAGGTTGTAACAAACAACTGTTTTCATCCTACACGCTCCGGTGCCAGCGAGATGGTGCGTTCTTGGATCCCTGCGGGAGCCCTATTCCTGGTGCCATAGAGCGCACACACACATTTACATCCACATAATGTACGTATATGGCACACTGTAACACGTGTACCTGCATAGAGCGTACACACATCCGAATACGTGGAGTGTACATAAGTGCACTACGTGCGTACAGAGTGCACACACATCCAGATCCATGTAGGGTACATGCATAGAGTGTACACACATCCAAATATATATAGTGTACAAACAAGTTCACTACGTGTGTACAAGCATAGAGCATACACACATCCATATAGCAAATGTACATAGGTATGCTAACATGTATGTACATGCAGAGCATGTACACACGTCTATATGCATACAGTGTACACAGGTATACTATAACCTGTATGTACATGTATATGGCATACACATGCACATCCGTATGTACACAGGTATGCTATTTGCTATATGTATACACATGCATATAACATACATTCTTATCCAATGTACGTAGGTGCACTACAGCATGCATACACATGTGCAGTGTACACATATGCACATGTATACAATGTACATCAGTACACTAACGTATAAAACGTATACACATATGCAATAGTGTACGTACATATGCAGCATGTATACGTATTATTGTGTACATATCCAGAAGTTTATTCAGTGTGCATAGTGTACATGCATGCTTGTGTGCACATATGTATATATACATCTGCAGAAATAATGTGCACATACCCACATGGTGCACGTACACAGGTATGTATATGGCATTAAATACATGCATGTATGTGCACATGTAGAACAGATAGGTGTCCAACTAGTGTGCATATAATCATCCCCGTAGATACACACATATACACATGTACATGCATGCCTACAGCATGCACGTGTGTAGGACACAAATGTAGTGTACATACCTATACACTGTAAATACATGCAGTGGAAATACACGTAGTATGTGTACACCACATACACACATGTACATTTATACAGTACACATACACCGAGACCCAGAACGGGTCATGAGTATTAACACAGCGCAAACGCTTCCAGTTCTACCTAGTGAATTTTTTTCAAACTATAATAGAACTCATATAAAAAGGGTTTTAAGGAAATCAATACAGCTAGTGACAAAAACAGTGGGAAGGGCACAACCACTTTCCCTCAGAGTTCTGGGCCTGACCGTGGAAGTTCAGAGGTTTCCTAATGCAGTACACATCAGAACTGACTCACAATGAAGCACTCCTTAAAAATTAAAAATGTGTCCTCATGTTTTGGCCTTTGAGACAAAGCCTCTTAGTTAATCGAGTTCTGACTGAATTTGACTCACAGTACTCTGGCAGATTCTTCATTTTCTGGTGAGACAGACGAATGTCCCAGGGTGAGGGCAATGCCAGCCATTTCAGGGTCAGCTTTTCGAGGAGCGATGTCTGGCAGAACACAATCCA